>NC_081573.1:23805901-23909091 GCF_022355385.1 Mustela nigripes
TGAGTTTTCTGGGTTTCCCTCCCATCGTGAATGATGTCGCAGACAAAGGGAGAGGGATCTTTTAGATGCTGTCCTGCTTGCATTCCTCGTGGGAACTTAGGAGCATCTTAGCTAAGGTCTGTCTGTATAAACCCTGGACCAGGCTACTCCATGGAATTGATGACTGTTATGCCATATGATGCCCCGTGAGACTCAGGGTGCAGTGCACTCAGACTCCGTAGCCAAAGCAGTGGAGCTATACAGACACATTCACGTAGTCAGGCGCTCTTCAGATTCAAGCAGATTGGACACCTCCCCGCACCGGGTCTCTCCTTCCATTCTTTAGGAATGGATCTAGCTCAGACAGTGGCCCTGGGCCTGTTTTTTCTTTCTTATTCCAACAAGATTAGGCATCAGGTTTTTCTCTCTTTTTACATATCCCCTACTTTTTACATAGAGTTGCTTCCCTTATTTCCAGCAGTTTAATTACACTTAACAGAATTTTGTACTCTTAAAAATACCTTAACCTCTACTGAAGATTAAATATAAACCAATTGTGCACTGTTACAACAGAATTCTTTAGATGGCAAATTTATCAATCAGTTAAACATAAAACATGTTTACCAACAGATTTCAAAAGCACAAATCTAGTTCCAGTAACTAGCGCTCGAGCATTTTATCCAATTTGGTTTAGAGTTTAAGGTTAGCAAACACTTTGAAAGCTACTTTAACAATTACCCATTAAAACTTTGAGACAGACAATTAACCATCAGTTTAGTCATCTCTTTGCTAACAGATTTCAACAAATTTTAACAAATAACATGAGCTTATTTGACTTTAAATAATTTAAATTATTTGACTTTAAATGTGAGACTGAAGTCTCACATTTACTACTGATAACTCAAAAGACATGTTCATCCTAATTAACTCATCAAACTTAACTTAGTTCAAATACTGATTTATGTTCCACCTGGGCCCACTTCGTTTCGAATGTCTATCTGAGACCTGGGTGGGAAGATCCAAAGTGGGGGTATTAGGTCCAGGGGGCGGTCTTTTTGTTTCCCTGATAGGGAAGAACGGAACAAAGGGCCACCAGAATGCAGATAAAGGGTTCCCAGTTCTAAGGCTCATCAGCTCCAGAAGAGGAGCAGACACCATGCTTTCCCGCCAGCAAGGGGGAGGGGCTAGGCAGTCCACGTCCAGCCAGAGAAGGTAAGGAATGGTCCCAAACAAAGTTTGTTTTGGCAAATGCTTGGGAATATTCCTTGAAGTCTCTGTCCCGAGTTAACTAATCCCACTTGGCTCCAGTTATAGCACTTAACACAGGAAATGAGTGAAGGAGAAGCCCCACATCTGTTAGGTGGAATGGAGAGATGAAAGTCAGAGTCCCCTTACTCTCTGCTTGCCCCACTCCTTCAAACACAACACCACAACAGACTACAAAGAGACAAGACAAGGACAACCGCAAACCCAGCAGCCATGGGTGGGGGTTTTTCGGCCCCCTATAGACGCTTGCCAGTGGGGATTTCTTGGTCCCTTAGAGACACTCGCTGAGACAAGCCACAGAACAGAACCAGACCCAGCGGCCCTCACCCAGAGCTTGCCGCTGGCAGGGGATCCCAGGCCCCCTACAGATGCTCGCTGGGCCAAGCCACAGAACAGAACCAGACCAAGCAGATCTCACCCGTTGGTGGGGTTTCCCTGGCCCCCTACAGATGGGGGTTACCTGGCCCCCTACAGACCCAGATGACCGCCTAGGGGGGCTCAGACCACTAGACGATCTACCAGAAGAGGGATGGAGCTTTCCCACATCCACTCCAGCCCTAGGGAGCATGGCTGCATCCAGCTTCTCCCCAGTGGGCCATATCTGGAGCTCCACAACCAGACAGACAGATTCAGACCCAGAAATTCCAATGCTGGCTTAGTTCTCGTTGTTTAATCCCGGCAAGACCCCATATGTTAGGCCTGGGAACGGTACCCCACTAATGGGTCCGTGATTAAAGGAGCAAGACTAATAAAAGCGAAGGTCAAGCAAAGCTTTATTTCACGTCAAGCATCAAGAATCAGACTGACCGTCAATCAGACTGGTTAGGGATGCCCCTTACAGAGGACGACCCCTCCCTGCTTTCCAGACTAACTTTTATATAGCAAAAGCCATGTGATTGGGCCTGGCCACACACAGGTGGCTAATTGAATTACAATTCACCGCACAGTAGCCATGGAAACTAGTCCATCACTTGGGAGCTAGGAGAAAGTATGTGCCCCCACTGATTGGATGTCTCCACCTGGCCTGACCCACCCTTGTATTTGGGCTTTGTTACTTGACGCTGGTTTTCCAGGACTTGTTTTGAAGTCCTGTGGGGGAAGGGGAGCAGGGACAGTTTAAGGGCTAAACAACAAAGTTATTGTTTAACCTCAATGGAAGCCTCTGGCTAAAATAAAAATATAAATTATGTCCTTACAAAAGGCAGAAGAAAAATTACATTTCCTTACTACCTACAGCCCTTTAACAGCCTGTGTACTACCTACAGATCATTACTACCACTCAGCCCACAGCAGAGTGGCATTCCTCTAGGGACTTAACTGCCTCAATATTGATGCTTGATTAAGGGCAAAAAACAACCCTATCCTGACACACACACACCCCCAAGGATCCTGTAAGTCTACTTTAACAAACAAAAATTCCTTTAAAAATGTCCTTTATCTCTAAACTCAAAATGGATAAAACACCTCAATGTGAGACAGGAATCCATCAGAATCCTAGAGAAGAACATAGGCAGTAATCTCTTCAATATCAGCCACAGCAACTTCTTTCAAGATATGTCTCCAAAAGCAAAAATGAACTTTTGGGACTTCAACAAGATCCAAAGCTTCTTCACATCAAAGTAGACAGTCAACAAAACAAAGAGGCAACCCACGGAATGGGAGAAGATATTTGCAAATGACAGTACAGACAAAAGGCTGATATCCAGGATCTATAAAGAACTCCTCAAACTCAACACACACAAAACAGATAATCATATCAAAAAATGGGCAGAAGACATGAACAGACACTTCTCCAATGAAGATATACAAATGGCTATCAGACACATGAAAAAATGTTCATCATCACTAGCCATCAGGGAAATTCAAATGAAAACCACATTGAGATACCACCTTACACCAGTTAGAATGGCCACAATTAGCAAGACAAGAAACAACATGTGTTGGAGAGGATGTGGAGAAAGGGGAACCCTCTTACACTGTTGGTGGGAATGCAAGTTGGTGCAGCCACTTTGGAAAACAGTGTGGAGATTCCTCAAGAAATTTAAAATAAAGCTTCCCTATGACCCTGCAATTGCACTCCTGGGTATTTACCCCAAAGATACAGATGTAGTGAAAAGAAGGGCCATCTGTACCCCAGTGTTTATAACAGCAATGGCCACGGTTGCCAAACTGTAGAAAGAACCAAGATGTCCTTCAACGGACAAATGGATAAGGAAGATATGGTCCATATACACTATGGAGTATTATGCTTCTATCAGAAAGGATGAATACCCAACTTTTGTAGTAACATGAACGGGACTTGAAGAGATTATGCTGAGTGAAATAAGTCAAGCATAGAGAGTCAATTATCATATGGTTTCACTTATTTGTGGAGCATAACAAATAGCATGGAGAACAAGGGGAGTTAGAGAGGAGAAGGGAGTTGGGGGAAATTGGGAGGAGAGGTGAACCATGAGAGACTATGGACTCTGAAAAACAACCTGAGGGTCTTGAAGGGGCAGGGAATGGAAGGTTGGGGGAACAAGGTGGTGGGTATTAGGGAGGGCAGTATTGCATGGAGCACTGGGTGTGGTGCAAAAACAATGAATACTCTTATGCTGAAAGAAATTTAAAAAAAAAAAGGCAAAAAGAAAAAGTCCTTTATCCCTAAACACCCCCAAGATATATGTTTAAAATCACCCCCTCCCCAAGTGTATGGCCTGCTTATTGTTGGGTTGGCAGGCTCCGGGAGTGCAGGAGGAACAATGAAAATGACCTCTGCCAGGTCCGCCATCTTCCAACCTACCCCCCCAACCCCCCATCCCTCCCTTGCCTTTCCTTCACCCTTGCCTCTCATCCAAATGTATGCCCAGGTCAAGTCTCCACAGGTAACCTGATACCTATTCAGGAAACAGATAAAAGACCCCTGCCAACTCCCTCCCAGTGAGACTTCCCCCACTCTGCTTTCCAGAGTCCGGGAACCTTGCCTGAGGGTGCCCACCTCCTCCCGGTGCAACTTTCCTGGCGCAACTTTCCCTTCTCCTGAGCCCTGAACCTTTGCAGGAGAGTGCCTTTAATAAATCTTGCCTTGTGCCCACTTCGCCAGGTGTTGTGTTTATCTCGCCTATAAAACCTTACACTGATATACATCTAAAGGGTCTCATGATGAAGATTTTTATTATACTGTAATAAATGACCTTTTCCAAATAATAGCTAGCTGCCTCAAAGACCTGGAAACCTTGCTTCCAAATTCGTTAGAGACTTAGGCTATCCCTACTCCCTTTCCAATTTGAAAGTATATAATGGGCCACTCCTCTTGATGAGGGAGCAGGAGGCTGGCTGAGGACAAAGCAAAAGTTGGCACCTTGCACCCCCTCTCCACCTGCTTCCCTTCCCTCTGTAATATATGTGACATTCCTCAGGCACCCCTGACTGCCATAAACAAGAAACAAACGGTTAACTTGCAGAGATCACAATCCTGCAAGATAGGAGTCTCCCTTGGTTTACAAATGTCCTAGAGATCTACAAACAAAGAAGTAACCTTATCAATAGCACAATTTCCAGAGTCAAATAACTCAGTTCCTCAAGCCCTAATGTCACCCTCCCCTCCATAAACAAAACTGAAGGAGGCTGAGGTAGAAGGACATGTAAATGTAGTTAAATCTCTTCTGAACCTAAATCTCACTAAGATGCTTGAGAGCAGGATTGTGACATCCCACCAGGAATCTCCCAACTATCTTGATGTTAATGGCTGGCCAAAGACAACATTGATCAAGCAGCAAGACCTCTGGGTATCCCTGCACATTGTAGGCCCACTTTAGCATATGAAAGCTCCATTGAAACCTCCCTTCCCCTCACCTTCCCCCAACAGCAAGGTACATAACCTGCCATCTCTCACAACCCAGGGCAGCAGCTCTTTCTGCCCATGGGTCCTGTCCCTGTGCTTTAATAAACCACCATTTTGCACCAAAGATGTCTCAAGAATTCTTTTTTGGTCATCGGCTCCGGACCTCAGCCCACCGAACTTCACTCAGGTTCTAGAACTTCATCACTCTTGACCCTGGTGCAGTTCTTCCTGCCCACAGGTCCTGTCCCCATGCTTTAATAAAACAAATTTTTTGCACCAAAGATGTCTCAAGAATTCTTTCTTGGTCATCAGCTTCAAACCCTAACATTCTTTCCTGCTTCATAGTTCACACTCCTCAGGTGATCACCCTCGGGAAAAGCCTCTAGGCCATGCCCTCCTCCTTGGTGCCCAACAGGATCCTGCCTTCCATTCTCCTAATCTTATGGCACTCCACATCTGTATCACTCAGGAGGAACTAAAAAACTGGGAGCCCAAGTCTAGGCGTGAATCACAGTAAATACCAAAGACAGATGAAGAGGGAGGTGAGACAAGATAGAGAATAAACTAGAGATTAAAAAAAAAAAAAAAAAACAGGTTGGAAAGCAGACACAGTGCCTGAGGAAGGGAGGACAAGGCACCCAGAAAAAGACAGTAAAGCAGGGACAGGAAGCATGGCAGAGCCCTAACACAGTAACCCACAGTTACCCATACACAGACCTCCCCAGGCCACAACATCAAGTGTGAAATACAAAGAAACAGAGACCTTAGAGAAGTGTTCTCTGATGAGGGAACAGAAGTCTGGATGAGGACAAAGCAAAAGCTGACACCCTGCAAACTTCCCCCCTGGATGGGACATAGGTGACTTTCTTTAGGAATCTCCCAACTATCTTAATGTTAATAGCTTGCTAAAAAGAAAAAAAAAAAAAATGACCTTGATAATGGCAAAGCCTATGGTATCCTGTATCTTGTAGGTCCTTTTAGCATATGAAAGTTCTTTTGAACCTCCCTTTTCCTTACCTCCCCCAACCCCATGGTACATAACCTGTCACCCCTCACAACCTCCAGGGCAGCAGCTCTCTCTGCCCAGGGTCCTGTCCCTGTGCTTTAATAAACCTCTATTTTGCACCAAAGATGTCTCAAGAATTCTTCCTTGGTCATCAGCTCCAGACTCCACCCCACTGAACCTCACCTATGTTCTAAAATGTCATCAGTCTCCATGGAAGCTGAAGATAAAGCAAAAGATAAAGAGCTGCTTTTCCTCCACCAAATATTGTTTTCCTGAGTTCATATTGCCCTCCTGTGATTTTCAATAAAGTTATTAAAGTGTGCTGCCTTTTCAGAGCCAGAGGCATTAATCACACCGAGAACTTTCACTCTGAGATACAGATGAAAACTATCAATGACTTTTTTCCTTTAATAAAATCATGTTCAAAGGAACTAAAACAGATGACAGTATAATAACATGCATGGAAGAATGAGGTAAGGAATGGTGGGATGGAACCTTGGTAGAATCAATATTTTATTTCTTAGAAGGAGGAGAAGAAAGAGAACACAAAGCAAATATTAACATCTGTGAAATCAGTATGCTGGGTACCCAGAAATTGCTTATATTTATTTTTATTCTATATATCTGCAATGTTTTATAATTAAAAGAAAAATAAGAGAAAAATTACAATGTTAAATGGTGAAGAGAACTCTATGGTTAATCCTACTAAAGAGAAAAAATTACTTTTAAAAATAAGTAGCCCAGGGTGCCTGGGTGGCTCAGTTTGTTAAGTGACTGCCTTCGGCTCAGGTCATGATCTTAGTGTCCTGGGATCAAGCCCCACATTGGGCTCTCTGCATAATAGGGAGCCTGCTTCTCCTTCTGTCTGTCCTGCTGCCTGCTTGTTCTCTCTCTCACTCTCTGTCAAATAAATAAATAAAATCTAAAAAAAAAAAAAAAAAAGAGTAACCCATAATACTTCACCTCTTCAGTAATAGACTGTATTTTTCCCAACCCTTTATCTTTTCCTGTATCCAAGGAATATGATGACTTTGCAGTTCTTTCCATTAGAAGCAAAGTGTACTTCCTTTCCCTTTGACTTTGAGCTTAGCCATTGATTTGATAGTGGAACATTAGCAGATGTGACGTAAACTGGGACTTGAAATGTTTTTCATGGTTGTGTTTCTCTTATGTTTCTGCTATCACCAAGAGAACATTCTAGAGCTAGCTCACTGGTTCAAGGAAAATCAGTAACCCATAAAACATGCCTGTAATTGATCAGCCAATTCCTCGTGAACCTACAAAGAAGTGAATATAAATATAAATATATATTTAAAGTCAATGAGTTTGTGGTTATGGTCTCACGGCATTATTGCGGCAATAGCTAACTGGTATATCTTCCTTTCTTCCTTCCACATTATCACCACCTGTTCCACGCTAGTCTGCTTGACTTCTGTCTCTCATTCTCATATCCAACACATCTGCTAAGTTAATCTTAATGACCCACCCCCACCATGCCACTTTCCTACTCAAAATTCTATAGAAAGCCCATAGGGCTTCACATAGCCTGGATCCAACCAATCAATCCAACTGCCAATGATCTCTTGCAAACAAGATACTCCAAACCATTGTCCTTTCGGGACATTCCCATGTCCCAGAACACATTCCCATGTCACAGCTTTGCTCATATCAGAACTCCTGCTGAAATGCCCTCTCCATTCCAGATGATCCTAGACATCTTCTAAGACACTACTCAAGGACCACCCCCTCTTAGGAAGCTTTAATCTAAAGTGCGTAGCTCTTATTTTTTCCTTACCCAGCACCATTTTTACTCCTTCTTGTTCAGCACCTTATTTTCCTGTGGATGCATCTCTCCTTCAGCTTCCACTCTTGCAGTCTGGGTGGGGCTCACTCCTTCTCAGCAACCAAGCTATGCTCACACTTGGTCAATCTAGGAGGGAATTCTACCTCCCTGGCCAGTCATTGGTTCAGTTATGGGCAAATGACTGGAACAGAGCCAGTGAGAGCCTGCGAGATATGCTGGCACGTTTGGGAAAGAAGCAGCCTTATTTTGTCTGGAGAATATAGTCTGGCCTTGTTTCCTGCCCCTTGGGGAAGTTTGCCTAGAAATGAAATCAAAACAGAGGAAAGCAGAGCCAAGATGGGAAAAGGAAAATTGTTGATACACCTTCGAGCCCCATATCTAGCCCTGCCTGAAGCAGATGCTCTTTCTGGGCTTTCCAGTTTATAAACCAATGACTATGTTTTCATCACCGGATCTCTGTATCTTACAGATAGCACACACCTGACACATCCTGACAAGGATGTACACATATCTCCATTCTCTTAACTCTCAGCCTTGAACACCTAAGGATCAAAATCATCAAGAGTCTGAACAGTCAGGAAAGGAAAATTGCTTTAGAGCAAATTTTTAAAACCATCTCCCAAGAATTGTATTTATTGTTTCCTCCACCAGGGAGCTTGGGACCCTGTCTCCTTGTTTTATTTCTTTGTATTATTCCCATGTCACCAGTGCCTAGCAGAGAGTCTCACACAGAACATAAGCTTAAAAAAAAAATATTTGCTTATTGGCTAAGGTTCCTAGAGCCCATTTGTTTTGCTTTCATACGAGTTAGACTCATGCTGCTTTTCAAAATATTTGGACCCACAATACCATAGAAATCTCCTAGTAGATATGCACGGCTAGTTGTCTCCCTTGGGGCCTCTTCACACACACACACACACACACACACTGGCTTTTTTTCTGAGGATTTCCTTTGCCTCTTTGTCAACAATGGAGAGGTCATGCAGGAATTCCCACCCACAGAGAAGAATGAATCAAATTAAAGAACTGGTAATTAATTCTAATTCCACTTGCTCCTTTCCAAGACATTTCTTAAATATTTTAGTTGTTTTCTTTCAGCACAACTATTGTTGGTGTCACCATGGTTCCACTTTGGAGTAGAGAAATATTTCATGTGTAGCTCTGTTTTTTACTGTATCCCAGGAAAGATTACTTTATTGCCCCTTTCCCTGACATGACAGGACAGTACAGGCCTAGCTTTGTTCACAGGCAGGGCTGTTGTAACTAGGGTTTCAGCTTGTGACCAGAGGTTTCTACACCAGTCCTTCCTGCCCACTGCCCCTCAACCCCAGGTGGCTCAAAGCAGCTTAGCTGAGTAAAAGGCTCATGAAGAAATGAGAAGTTCCTTCAGGCACTATGCCCAGTCTGTCCTTTTTATTCAGCACAAGGACCCAGAGAAACTAATGCCCTGGCCTGCCTTCCTTCCAGAAACAGCAAAGGAACCAAAGCTCACTGTCATTGGAACTTACAGTTCTGTCTTTTAATTGAGCAAGATGCAAATGACTGGCTCTTCTTCCAGAGTATAAGGATTTCATTGACACTTCCTCTTCCTCAATTCACTGTCTTCTGTTCCAAGGGTTATAGCAGTTCTGCTCTAAGCTCTTCAGACATCTTAAAACTGAGCCATGTGAAGATCAGCACAGGGATGGCTCCCAAGGCAGGGAACATACTGAGTGCCCCAAGGTACATGGCTGGCATGCTTAGGAAGGAGTCCTCCCAGGGCAAGACATGTGGCCAGAACAATCTGCAAGAATGTTCTTTAAAAAAGAAAGAGGAACAGAAACAAAATACAGAGGGGAATACAAGAAAAGACAGAAATAAAAAAGAAACTTGAAAAGAAATAAAAGGGACCTGAATCAGCAAAGAAATCAAGCTCTCACTCTTTGCAGATGATATGATATATTATGTGGAAAACTCAAAAGACTCCACTCCAAAACTGCAAGAACTCATACAGGAATTCAGTAAAGAGTCAGGATATAAAATCAATGCACAGAAACAAGTTGCATTTCTATATACCAACAGCAAGACAGAAGAAAGTAAATTAAGGAGTCAATCCCATTTACAACTGTACCCAAAACCATAAGATGCCTAGGAATAAAGAGGCAAATAATCTGTACTCAGAAAACTGTAAATTACTCATGAAAGAAATTGAGGGGGGGAAATAAAGAAATTGAAGAAGACACAAAGAAATGAAGAAGATATTTGCAAATGACATATCAGATAAAGGGCTCGTATCCAAAATCTATAAAGAACTCATCAAACTCAACACCCAAAGAACAAATAGTCAAACCAAAAAATGGGTAGAAGGTATTAGCAGACATTTCTACAAAGAAGACATCCAAATGGCCAGTAGACACATGAAAAAGTGTTCCATATCACTTGGCATCAGGGAAATACAAATCAAAACCACAGTGAGATACCACCTCATATCAGTCAGAATGGTTAAAATTAACCAGTCAGGAAATGACAGGTGTGGAGAAAGGTGAACCCTCTTGCACTGTTGGTGGGAATGTAAGCTGGAGCAGCAACTCTGGGAAACAGTATGGAGGTTCCTCAAAAAGTTGAAAATAGAGCTACCCTATGAACCAACAATCACACTACTGGTATTTACCAGGGGTGGGGGGGCATATATACCTGAATGTTTAGAGCAGCAATGTCCACAATAGCCAAACTATGGAAATAACCTCGATGTCCATTAACAGCTGAATTAATAAAGAGGATGTGATAGATATATATGTATACACACACACACACACACACACACAGTGGAATACTATGCAGCCATCAAAAGAAATGAAATCTTGCCATTTGCAATGACACGGATGGAACTAAAGGCTATTATGTTGAGCAAAATAAGTCAATCAAAGGAAGACAATTATTATATGATCTCCCTAAGGAATTTGAGAGGCAAGATGAAGAGTAGGGAAGGGAAAAATGAAACAAGATGGGATTGGGCAGGGGGGACAAACCATGAGACTCTTAATATCACAAAACAAACTGACTGTTGCTAGGGGGTGTGGAGGTAGGGATAGGTGGTTGGGTTATGGACACTGGGGAGAGTATGTGTATGGTGAGTGCTATGAAATGTGTAAGGCTAATGATTCAGAGACCTGTACCCTTGAAACAAATAATACATTATATTTTAATTAAAAAATTTAAAAATAAAACTTGAATAGACAGTAAATAATCCTTGAATAATTCAAGTTTCCAAATAAATCCTATATTGTTGATACTGTGTCTAAAAAAAATACTTTTTACATTTAAAAAAAAAAAAAAGGCCCTTGAGCATATCTTTCCACCATGTTTAGCCACAGTTCAAGATGTATTTAAGATATAGGCAGTCTTGGGAAGAATTGAAGTTCTCTCAATTTTGAAACTGGAATGATGAATAGAATTGGAAGTCATCTATCTTGTTTTCCCTTATTCCCAACATTTTTATTCAACACAAACAAAAACAATTTATTTTAAGATCATTTGATTTTTCTTTCCAAAGGTATTGGTCCTCCCTGATGAGAAAGACACTTATCCCTAGAGATTCCTCCTAGTTCAAATATCTTATCTACAGGACTGAGAGTGAGGGCAGCTAAGCCATTGACAGAAAACAAACCCCACAGTATTCTAAATAGAAGTAAACAGTGCCCTGGTGGGAATATTAACTGGGAAGATGTGATGAATCCACTAAGGATGGAGTGGCTTGGGACACAAATGGTAGGGACAAGGAGGTGGTGGGTACAAATGATTATTCTTTGGGAGCTGCCTCAGCTTCCTCACACAGTGAGTGGGACAGATTACACTTTGAGGGACAATTCTCATTTATAACCACATTTTATACGGAAAACTACTTATGCAGGTTAATTAAACACAGCCACTTAGACTCAAAGGAATAGTGGATAATGGCTAAAGGACAAAACAGATGTGATGAAATTATACTGTGACACAAGTAAAATTTAATTCTCTTGACTCTTCCTGCTGTGCTCTTTCTGCTCCGTGGATGGCTGCCTTAGCAAAAAATGTAAGTCACTGGATCATGATGGCAGATGTCCTCAGTATCAGTCTCCTGGAGCCAATCCCCAGATCTGCCTCTTCTTCTTGGCCTTTGGTCATTGTTATAGGACCTGGAAGTTTTCCAGGCATCTTGTATACACAAGCCATGCCCAATATTTAATGATTTTTGTTCTGCATACTGTACTGACTTTGTCAAGATGCCTTAAATGTCCACAATCACTTTCCCATTTTCAATAAATTACAAAAAGTCCTCAGAAAAAGCTATGTTTCAAATTTAACTTAGCAACCTATATTTTTATTTTCTAAGTCTAGCAGTTATGGCATGCTAGACACTGTGTCATCTCATTTAATCTGCATACAACCTCATAGACAATTGTATCTATTCTCACCTATTCCCACTTTACCAAGAGAAAAACTGGACATAGAGTCAAAAATTTGTCCAAAACCATGCAACACAGAGTACTGAGGTCTGCCTTCACAACTATACAGCCCTAACCAAAAGGTCACACTGGGCGGGTATTTAAGCCAGGGACAATTCATAAGTGTGTGATAATTTTAAAACTAGATGAAAAGCAAGAACCATCTCTCTTCACTTTGAATTCCCTCTGCAGGCCCTGAAACATCTAGAGCAGCTTTTAGGGTATGAATGAGGGCTAGTTGGCCAGGCAATATAGTGAGAATGGGGGTCAGATGTGACGCTTGCTGGACACAGGATTTAGGGGCAGAAAAGGGGTAAGAAGAGCAAAAACAACAAATCTTAGAGTCATAGATGACCATTGGGACCAACAGAGAAAACCCCTCCCTGGCAGAACTGACTTCACTAGGAACAACAGCACAATACCTAGGGCCCATGGCTTGTTGAGGCCTATAAGAATATTTAATTTTCGGAGGAGGAGTCAAGATGGCAGAGGAGTAGCAGGCTGAGATGACATCAGGTAGCAGATCAGCTAGATAGTTTATCAAACCATTCCAAACACCTACTAATCCAACAGGAGATAGAAGAAAAAAAGAGCAGCAATTCTAGAAACGGAAAATCAATCACTTTCTGAAAGGTAGGACCTGCAGAGAAGTGAATCCAAAGTGATGGGAAGATAGACTGTGGGGGAAGGGCTGGCTCCTGGCAAGCAGCAGAGCAATGGAGCACAAAATCAGAACTTTTAAAAGTCTGCTCCATTGAGGGACATAACTCCAGAGGCTAAGTGGGGCTGGAGCCCATGCAAGGACAGTGTGGTCTCAGGTCCCAAAGGGTACTGAAGGATCAGGGGTGTCTGAGTATCGCAGAGCTCACAGGTATTAGAGCAGGGAGGCTAGCTACAGAGTCAGAGCCAAGGAGTAAGCTCTCATCTCTGAGTTACCTTAAACTGTGATTCATGGCACAGTCAGCCCACTGCTCTTTGAGCAGAGACCACACAAGTGGGAGATCTGGGGAGACCTCACTGGAAGAGCAGCAGTGATCTGTTGGGTTTGGAGACTCCAGGCAGGACTGTGTGCCAGAAACAGAGACGCTCCGTCACAGGCAAGGTGAGCTTGGTGTGCAGATAGAGGCCAGGGAGATGGGAGTGATTGAATGCTTTTCTCCAAGGGCTCACTGAAGAATGGGACCCTGAGTTCTCGGCTCCTCTGGGCCGCCACTTTTATTCCTGTCCTCCAGAGCTCTAAGAAAAGCGTTCAGGGAACTAAAGCTCCTGAGAGTGAACCTGAGAAGATTACTTAGCCTGGCCCCTGGCAAGGGTGGTGCAATAACACCTGAGGCAAAGACACTTGAGAATCACTACAAAAGACCCCTTCCCCAGAAGATCAGCAAGAAATCCCACCAAGACCAAGCTCACTTATCAAGGAAAATGGCAGAATTCCAAAGGAGAAGAAAGCAAAGCAGGGAATTCATGGCTTTCTCTCCATGATTCTTTAGTCTTGCAAAGTTATTCTTTTTAATTTTATTTATTTCTTATTCTAATTATTTTGACTTTATTCTTTCCTCTTTAACATTTTTAACTAGTTTATCTTAACAATACCTTTCATTAAAAAAAAATCTTTTGAACCTTTATTATTATAGTCATATTTTATCCTTCATTTTATCTAACTTGATTTTTTGGAAACATATAGGGTTTTTTTTCTTCTAAAAAATGTTGGGATACAACTTCTTCTATTAGATCAAAATATACTCTAAATCTAAATCTAAATCTAAATCAGTCTCCAGCCTGATCAAATTTTCTCCACTTTTTTTTTCTTTCTTTTCCTAACCAACTCATCAACTCCTTTTTAGAATTTTGTAAATAAATTTTCATCTTCATAGTTGTATTCCATCCCTTCATTGCGTTTACCCTTGTGTGTGTGTATGTGTGTGTGTGTTTGTGTGTGTTTCTTCTTTAAAATTTTGGGAGGTGGTTTCTTCTAAGAAACCAAAGTACTCCCAAAATTAAGTGGGTGGCTTTGTTGTATTCATCATTCTAATATCTATATTCTATTTTTTCTTTCCTTTTTTAAAAAATTTTTTAACTTCTTTTTACCCCATTCTTCTCCCCACAATTTGGGGTCTCTTCTGATTTGGTTAACTCACATTTTTCTGGGGTCTTTGCCACCCTTTTAGTATTTTATTCTCTCCTTCATATATTCCTTTAACAAGGTGAAAAAACTTACCAAAAAAAAAAAAAAAAAAGAACAAGAGACAGCACCAAAGGCTAGGGACATAATCAATATGGACATTGGTAATATGTCAGATCTAGAGTTCAGAATGATGATTCTCAAGGTGCTAGCTGGACTCAAAAAAAGGCACGGAAGATATTAGAGAAACCCTGTCTGGAGAAATAAAAGCCCTTTCTGCAGAAATAAAAGAACTAAAATTTAACCAAGCTGAAATCAAAAAAGCTATTAATGAGGTGCAATTAAAAATGGAGGCTCTTGGGGCACCTGGGTGGCTCAGTGGGTTACGCCACTGCCTTCGGCTCAGGTCATGATCTCAGGGTCCTGAGATCGAGTCCCGCATCGGGCTCTCTGCTCAGCGGGGAGCCTGCTTCCTCCTCTCTCTCTGCCTGCCTCTCTGCCTACTTGTGATCTCTGTCTGTCAAATAAATAAATAAAATCTTTTAAAAAATTAAAAAAAAAAATGGAGGCTCTTACTGCTAGGATAAATGAAGAAGAGAAAATTAGTCACATAGAAGACCAAATGATAGAGGATGAAGAAGCTGAGCAAAAGAGAGACAAACAACTACTGGGCCACGAAGGGAGAATTCAAGAAATAAGTGATACCATAAGATGAAACAACATTAGAGTAATTGGGATTCCAGAAGAAAAGAAAGAGAGAGGGGTGCAGAAGGCATATTGGAGTGAATTGTTGTAGAATCTCCCTAATATGGCAAAGGGAACAAGCATTAAAATCCAGGAGGTGCAGAGAACCCCCCTCAAAGTCAATAAGAATAGGTTCACACCCTGTCATCTAATAATAAATATTCAAAGTCTTAGTGACAAAGAGAAAGTCCTCAAAGCAGCCCGGTATGAGAAGTCTGTAACATACAATGGTAAAAATATTAGATTGGCAGCAGACTTAGTCACAGAGACCTGGCAAGCCAGAAAGAACTGGCATGATATATTCAGAGCACTAAATGAGAAAAACATGCAGCCAAGAATACTATATCCAGCTAGGCTATCATTGAAAACAGAAGGAGAGATTAAAAGCTTCCAGGAAAACAAAAAATAAAAGAATTTGTAAACACCAAACCAGCTCTACAAAAAATATTGAAAGGTATCCGCTAAGCAAAGAGAGAGCCTAAAAGTAGTAGAGAGACAATATATAGTAATAGTCACCTTAGAGGCAAATACATGGCACTAAATTCATATCTCTCAATAGTTACCCTGAAAGTAAATAGGCTCAATGCCCCAATCAAAAGACACAGGGTATAAGAATGGATAAAACAAAACAAAATAAAAACAAAAACAAAACATCAATATGGTGCCTACCAGAAACTCATTTTAGACCCAAAGACACCTCCAGATTTAAAATGAGGGGTGGAAAACAGTTTACCATGCTAATGGACATCAAAAGAAAGCTAAGGTAGCAATCCTTATACCAGATCAATTATATTTTAAGCCAAAGACTATAATAAGAGATGAGGAAGGACACTATATCATACTCCAAGGCTCTGTCCAACAAGAAGATCTAACAATTTTAAATATATATGCCCCTAACATGGGAGTAACTAACTATATAAACCACTTAATAACAAAACCAAAGAAAAACATCGACAATAATACAATAATAGTAGGGGACTTTAACACTCTCCTCACTGAAATGGACAGATCATCCAGGCTAAAGATCAACAAGGAAATAAAGGCCTTAAATGACACACTGGATCAGTTGGATATCACAAATATATTCAGAACATCCTATCCCAAAGCAACAGAATACTCATTCTTCTCTAGTGCACATGGAACATTCTCCAGAAGAGATCAGATCCTGGGTCACAAATCAGGTCTCAACTGGTACCAAAAGACTGGAATCATTCCCTGAATATTTCAGACCACAATGCTCTGAAGCTAGAACTTAATCACAAGAGGAAATTTGGAAAGAACCCAAATACATGGAGGCTAAAGGGCATCCTACTAAAGAGTGAGTGGGTCAACCAGGAAACTAAAGAAAAATTGAAAAATTCATGGAAACAAATGACAATGAAAACACAACGGTTCAAAATCTGTGGGACACAGCAAAAGCAGTCCTGAGAGGAAAACATATAGCAATACAAGCCTTTCTCAAGAAACAAGAAAGGTCTCAAATACACAACCTAAACCTACACCTAAAGGAGCTGGAGAAAGAACAACAAAGAAAGTCTAAACCCAGCAGAAGAGAAATTATAAAGATCAGAGCAGAGATCAATGAAATAGAAAAAAAAACCAACAAATCAACAAAAGTAGGAGCTGGTTCTTTGAAAGAATAAATAAGATTGATAAACCCCTGGCTAGACTTATCAAAAAGAAAAGAGAAAGGACCCAAATAAATAAAACCATGATGAAAGAGGAGAGATCACAACCAACACCAAAGAAATACAAACAATTATAAGAACATATTATGAGCAGCTTTATGCCAACAAATTTGACAATCTGGAAGAAATGGATGCATTCCTAGAGACATATAAACTACCACAGCTGAACCAAAAAGAAATAGAAAACCTGAACAAACCCATAACCATTAAGGAGATTGAAGCAGTCATCATAAATCTGCCAACAAACAAGAGCCCAGGGCCAGATGGCTTCCCAGGGGGAATTCTACCAAACATTTAAAAAAGAATTAATTCCTATTCTCCTGAAACTGCTCCAAAAAATAGAAATGGAAGGAAAACTTCCAAACTCATTTTATGAGGCCAGCATTACCTTGATCCCAAAACCAAAGATCCCATCAAACAAGAGAATTACAAACCAATATCCTTGATGAACACAGATGCGAAAATTCTCACCAAAATACTAGCCAATAGGATCCAACAGTACATTAAAAGAATTATTCACCAAGACCAAGTGGGGTTTTTTCCAGGGCTACAAGGTTGTTTCAACATCCACAAATCAATCAATGTGACACAATACATTAATAAAAGAAAGAACAGGAACCACATGATACTCTCAATAGATGCTTAAAAAGCATTTGACAAAGTAAAGCATCCTTTCTTGATCAAAACTCTTCAAAGGGTAGGGATAGAGGATACATACCTCAATATCATCAAAGTCATCTATGAAAAACCCATAGCAAATATCATTCTCAATGGAGAAAAACTGAGAGCTTTTCTGCTAAGGTCAGGAACATGGCAGGGATGTCCATTATCTCCACTGCTGTTCAATGTAATACTCGAAGTCCTGTCCTCAGCAATCAGACAACAAAAAGAAACTAAATGTATCCATATCAGCAAAGAAAAAGTCAAACTATCACTCTTTGCAGACGATAGGATAATTTATGTGGAAAACCCAAAAGACTCCACACCAAATATGCTAGAATTTACACAGGAATTCAGTAAAGTAAAACCAATGCACAGAAATCAGTTGCATCTCAGTTGTACAACAGGACATAAGAAAGAGAAATTAAAGAGTCAATCCCATTTACATTTTCACCCCAAACCACAAGATACCTAAGAATAAACCTAACCAAAGAGACAAAGAATATGTACTCAGAAAACTAGAAAGTACTCATGAAAGAAATTGAGGAAGACACAAAGAAATGGGAAAATGTTCCATGCTCATGGATTGGAAGAACAAATATTGTGAAAATGTCTATGCTACCTAAAGCAATCTTCACGTTTAATGCAATCCCTATCAAAATCCCATCCTTTTTTTTTTTTTTCAAAGAAATGGAACAAATAATCCTAAAATTTATATGGAACCAGAAAAGACATCAAATAGCTAGAGGAATGTTGAAAAAGAAAGCCAGTTGGTGGCATCACAATTCCAGGCTTCCAGGCTCTATTGCAAAGCTGTCATCATCAAGACAGGATGGTACTGGCACAATAACAGACACATAGACCAATGGAACAGAATAGAGAGCCCAGAAATAGACCCTCAACGCTATGGTCAACTAACCTTCAACAAAGCAGGAAACAATGTCCAATGGAAAAAAGAGAGTCTGTTTAACAAATGGTGTTGGGGAAATTGGACAGCCACATGCAGAAAAATAAAACTGGATCATTTTCTTATACCACACATGAAAATATACTCCAAATGGATGAAAGGCCTCAATTTTAGAAAGGAATCCATCAAAATCCTTGTGGAGAACACTGGCAGCAACCTCGTTGACCTAAGCTACAACAACCTCTTCCAAGGAACATCGCCAAAGGCAAGGGAAGCAAGGCAAAAATGAACTATTGGGACTTCATCAAGATCAAAAGCTTTTGCACAGCAAAGGAAACAGCGAACAAAACCAAAAGACAACTGACACAATGGGAGAAGATATTTGCAAACAACATATAAGATAAAAGGGCTAGTATCCAAAATCTATAAAGAACTTACCAAACTCAACACTCAAAGAACAAATAATCCAATAAAGAAATGGGCAGAGGACATGAACAGACATTTCTACAAAGAAGATATCTAGATGGTCAACAGACACATGAAATAGTGCTCCATATCACTTGGCATCAGGGAAATACAAATCAAATTCACAATGAGATACCACCTCACACCAATCAGAATGCTAAAATTAACAAGTCAGGGAATGGCAAATGCTGGCGAGGATGCAGAGAAAGGGGAACCCTCTTACACTTTTCATAGGAATACAAGCTAATGCAACCACTTTGGGGAACAGTATGGAGGTTCCTCAAAATGTTGAAAATAGAGCTACCCTATGACACAGCAATCACACTACTGGGTATTTACCTTAAAGATACAAATGTAGTGATCCAAAGGGGTATATGCACCTGAATGTTTAGAGCAGCAATGTCCACTATAGCCAAACTATGAAAAGAACCTAGATGTCCATCAACAGATAGATAGATAAAGAGGAGGTGGTATATATATACAATGGAATACTATGCAGCCTTCAAAAGAAATGAAATCTTGCCATTTGCAACAATGTGGTTGGAACTAAAGGGTATTGTGCTTAGGGAAATAAGTCAATCAGAGAAAAATAATTATCATATGATCTCCCTGATATGAGGAAGTTTTGAGGCAACATGGAGGGTTTGGGGTGTAGGAAAGGAATAAATGAAACAAGATGGGATCATGAGGGAGACAAACCATAAGAGACTCTTAATCTCACAAAATAAACTGAGGGTTGCTGGAGGTAGGGGGATCAGGAGAGGGTGGTTGGGTTATGGACTTTGGGGAAGGTGTGTGCTATGGTGAGTGCTGTGAAGTGTAAACCTGGTGATTCACAGACCTGTACCTCTGGGGCTAATAATATATTATATGTTAGTAAAAAAAGAATATTTAATTTTCTTTTAAAATAATAAGAAAAAGGGATATAATAACAATGAATATATAATAATGAATGTAGCCTAGATAACATTCATCTTCATCTGAAGTCATTCATAAAGTATAATTCATAATAATTTTTTATGGTGGAAAAGCCCCATGAAGACGAGAGTGTGCTAGGCCCACAGAAGTCATAATGTGGCCCTGCCCTGGGGTGGAGAGTGTGTACAATCTCACACAGCTGGTGCTTGGAGTGAGCTGTTTCACCTGGTGTCTGGAGGGTTACATAATCACTGATCTTCTGTACTTTGTGAAAAAAATTCTATTGCTAGTTTGTGCTTACCCAGTGTTCTCAATACTACACCCAGTTCCTCTTTAAGCAGAAAGCAGTTGAAAGTTAAACTAGACTTTTCAAGCTCACCCTTCATGGTGTGCTGTTGCAGTGCAGAGTGGTCAAAGCTGGAGAAAGGAGGGGACAGTGGGGGGGACAGGAGGAGGAAGAAAAGGAAGAGAGCCAATGCACATGCCAAGGAACAAATGTGCTGGGGTGCAAGAATTCTGCATATTGGATGCCTTATCCCAGTGAGTAGGGTCTCATTGGGCTGTAACAACCTAGCTTTGCCATGGTCCCCCCCCTCTTCCCCAAACACCACGGTTACTAATGGGAGGAAGGAAAGCCATTTCAGGAAGAAGAAATACAGACAGAGACACAAACATACATATACACACAATATACACTTCCGTACGTAGACACATTACACACACCTACATACCACACATGCATAGGCACACCATTGCAGACATACATATACCCACTGTAAGGACCTATTTATTTATTTATTTATTTTTAAATTTTATTTATTTATTTGACAGACAGATCACAGGTAGGCAGAGAGGCAGGCAGAAGGAGAGGAGGAATCAGGCTCCCTGCTGAGCAGAGAGCCAGACACGGGACTCGATCTCAGGACCCTGGGATTATGACCTGAGCTGAAGGCAGAGGCTTTAACCCACTGAACCACCCAGGTGCCCCGTAAGGAGCATAACAAATAGCATGGAAGACATGGGGAGATAGAGAGGAGAAGGGAGTTGGGGGAAATTGGAAGGGGACATGAACCATGAGAGACTATGGACTCTGGAAAACAATCTGAGGGTTTTGAAGGGGCGGGGGGTGGGAGGTTGGGGTACCAGGTGGTGGGTATTATAGAGGGCATGGATTGCATGGAGCACTGGGTGTGGTGAAAAAATAATGAATACTGTTATGCTGAAAATAAATTTAAAAATTTAAAAAAATTAAAAATTAAAAAAAAAAAAAAGAGGAGCTTCCTGAAAGAACGTCACACATATCCCACCCAGGAGTGTGTGTAGGGGAGGGGGGTGTTGCAGGGTGTCAGTTTGTATTTTATTCTCACTTTTCTTCTGCTCCTTGATCACCGTTGCCAGCCCCCAGTGCTTCAGAATGGACAGCGCCATTGTACAAAGATCGGTCAGCCACTAGGAGTCCACAGCAAAGCTAAGGGGACGGTCTCCCAAAGGGAAAGACACGAGAATTAAGAAAGCTGAAGGAGGCCATCAGAGGAGGAGGTAGCAGCTTGTGGGCAGGGATCAGAGTGATTTTGAAGGGGCTAGCAGTCACTAGACAAGCACCCACCTTGGGCAGCAGAGTCATGAGGACAAAAGTGAGGTTGTGAGAGGGGACTTTAGACTGGCATGGTTAAATGCATGAACACTGCCCCCTACAAGGATTTCTGTTGGACATTGCTGGGGAAGGGGCTTGGGCTGCCTGCTGGTGAGTGTAAGGTTTTACAGGCGAGGTAAACACAACACCTGGTGAGGTAGGCTCAAGACAAGATTTATTAAAGGAACTCTCAGATGAGGTTCCGAGACTTGGGAGAGAGGAGCCAGGGAAGTTTGCACTGGGAGGATGTCTGTGGAGTCTTTTATCAGGCTAAGGCAGGGCATGGGTTCACATCCATACATGGTAAGGTATTTGGTGATAGGAGGGTATGGGGGAATCCTGATGCTCCTGTTTCCTGCATAGGTATCGGGTTTCTTATGGAGACGTGACCTGGGCATACATCCTTTTGGTGGGAGAGTCAAGGGTTTTGCCGGGAGGTGGGGGTGGGGTCCCTGGAAGATGGCGGTGGTCATTTCTATTGTTCCTTTCGCATTCCCAGAGCCCTAGACCCAACAGTGAGGAATGGTGTGGCTGAGAGCCAGGTTCTTGTAGTAAATTGTTTACATTTGCATTCACCATCAGTGAAGCCTGAGACCACCAGTTACACTTCCTTGGGCTCCTTTAATTTTCGAAATCCTCTAAACAGGTACTATTTATAATTTCAAATTACAAATGAGGAAACAGCACACAAAGAGTAAGTAAATGTCTCAAATCCCATAGCTACTAAATAGGAGGACCAGGAACCAAAGTGAACACCAGCTGGTCTCACTGTAAACATCATGCCCTTCCTGAGAAGTTGACCTAGATGATGTCTCAGGGAACTTCCACCCTGAGTACATATCTTAGAAAGTCATTAATACTGTAGTATAATGATAACAATAGCAATAATAGAAAAACTCATGTGATCTTCACAACAGCACAAGAATATGAAATACTGTTCCTACTACTCCTGTTTTATAGATGAAAAGGAGTACAATAAACATTATTAATATTCAGTAATATCCAAACTACTTCTACTTCCTGGTCCCTGAAGAACTGCAATTCCTTTGAATTTAGTCACTGCCACATGACTGATTGTAAGCACTGAAAGAAGAGCAGAAGATATTTGTGTCACATCCAGGCCAAAGCACTTAACTGCAGGTTTTTGTCTGCCGGCTCCACTCTCTCTTCCCTTTGCTATGGCAAAGCCTGGAGCCTTGTGCAGAGATATTAGTAGTTTCTGTCAATCTGGATGCCTGATTGATGAATTTATGGAGCAGTCCCACATCTACATCCCAATCCTACACTGGACTTGCAGCATGCTTAAAAAAATAATCCTTTGTTGTTTTAAATGCAGATATGGGGTTGTTCATTATCCAGTCTATCCTTGTCTGATGCACTCAACTTAACTCCAAATGGTTAAGCAACTTGCTCACACCCATACAGCTATGAAAAAGAAGTAAAGCTGGGATTTGAACTTTCAGAATGTAAGAGCCTATTCAGCCAGAGCAGCCCCACCCTGGTTGAACTGCCATTTTGCTGTAAAGCTTAAATTGACCTTACCCTCCCCAGGGGAGCTTATTTAAAAGCAAGTCCGGGAAACCAGTCCCAGGTAACAAAGTCCAAGTACAAGGGTGGGTCAGGCCAGGTGGAGGTATTCAATTGGTAGGGGTGCATACTATCTCCTAGCTACCAAGGAGTATGGGCCCCCGCCCTTTGGGAGCCTTTTGGTGCCAATCCTAACCAAGGTGTGATAGGCTGGTTCAAATGTCTACTAGAGTAAATTGTAATTCAGTTGGTCACCTAGCATCACTGTGGAGTTTCCTGTGTATGTTACAATCTCATTGGCCACCTGTGTGTTGCCAGGCCCAACCACATGGCCTTAGCTCTATAAAAGTTAGTCTGGAAAGCAGGGAAGGGTCGTTCTCTCTGGAGGGGTGGTCCCAACTGGTCTGTTTGACAGTTGGTATGATTCCTGATGCTTGGCACCAAATAAAGCTTTGCTTGACCTTCGCTTTGTATCAGTCTCGCTCCTTTAATCACGGACCCATTATTGGGGTACCCAATTTTGGGGGACCCAACACAGAATAAACAGTTTCATTTGGGTTCTTGCCTTCTGATTTGGCAATGTGAAAGCAAAGGGAAGGAATTCCCAAGGGAGAGGACCAAGTGAGTACAGCAGCTCCAGATCAGCTGGGGATTGAAAGTGAGAAACAGAGTGGTGTGGGTTGTGCACCAGAGACAAGGTTGACTGGAGTGGCTGTCAGAGGTCCAAGCTAATTCAGTAGGAGAGTTATGCAAACACAGCTCCCCTAGAACATGAGTCAGGTAGGAGTGACCTTTAACAATACAGGGAAAACCACTTCCAAACCTGGAGCATCAACTCCCAGACATTTCTGCTAGAGCATGGCCCATCAATGAGCCTGGGACAAGCTGTGCTTCCAAGACAGAGCACACAAGATCACTTCCAAAGATAATTCATACCATAGGGTTTGCTTGGAGGACTAGGCAGAGACTAGAGACAAAGGAAAATAGATTTTCCCAAGATCAAGATGGTGAACATCTTACTGCCTGCTGCCCTTTGTCCTCATTAGCGATGATGTGGAAACAGAAGGCAAGCTGAGGACAAAGCAGAAGCTGACACCCTGCAAACCCCGCCCCCCCAACATATGTGACATTCCTCAGGCATTCCTGGCTGCCCTAAAGGAAAAACAAATAGTTAAGTTAAAGAGACCACAATCCTGCAAGAGCTGAGTCTCCCTCCATTTACAAATGTCCTAGTGATTTACAAGAAAGAGGCTTTTTTATCAATAGTCTAACTTCCAGAGACCCATAAATCAGTCCCTGAAGCCCTAACATCATCTTCCCCTCCATAAAATTGAGGGAGACTGAGGCAGAAGGAAATGTAAATAAAATTTTTTCCAAACCTAAAGCTCATTGATAAGGTGTGTGATAGCAGGAGTGTGGTATTCCTCCAGGATGTTCTCAACTCTCTTACTGTTAATGCCTTACTAAAAGGAAAAACAACCTTAACTTGACAAATAGCAAAGCCTCCAGTATCCTGTGTCTTCTTTCAAATCCTCCCCCAACCCCATAGTGTATAACCAGCCACCCTTCACAACCTCAGCGCAGCAGCTCTTTCTGCCCACGAGTCCTGTCCCCATGCTTCAATAAACCACCATTTTGCACCAAAGATGTCTCAAGAATTCTTTCTTGGTCATCGGCTCTGGACTCCACCCCACTGAACCTCACCTATATTCTAAAACTTCATCAGCGACATGCTTTCTAAAGGCACTGGCTCTCAGCCCACACTAGGCTAGTTCTGGGCAGTTGGGCATAGTAGGCTTTGGAAAGATAGAGGGGAAATGGCAAGGTGCATATCAGAAGTAGAGAAGCTGCACATTGGGTTCCTCATTTTTATATGGAGCCACCTCTGGCATATCCCTCTAGTGGGAGAGAACGAGTCCTGACATCATTGTTCATGTACTAATCACTACCATCTCCTGTCTGTGTAAGGACTTATTTAGCCAGAGGATTCCATCCAGGTTAAACAATAACTTTGTTGCTTAACCCTTAAACTGTCCCTGCCACCCTTCCCCCAAAGGACTTACTCAAAAACAAGTCCCAGAAAACAGTCCCAGGTAACAAAGCCCAAACACAAGGGTGGGTCAGGCCAGGTGTGTTGGGGGGGGCGCATACAGTCTCCCTAGTTACCAAGGAGTATGGGCCCTGCCCTTTGGGCAACTTTTGGGCGCCAATTCTGACCAAGGTGATAGGCTGCTTCAAATGTCTACTATAGGGTAAATTGTAATTCAATCGGTCACTTATGTGTTACCTAGCATGACTGTGCAGCTTTCTCTGTGTGTTACAATTTCATTGGCCACCTGTGCGTGGCCAGGCCCAACCACATGGCCTTTGCCCTTAAAAGCTAGTCTGTGAAACAGAGAGAGGTGGCCCTCTCTGTAAGACGTGCGGCCCTAGTCAATCAGTCTGATTCTTGATACTTGGCACGAAATAAAGCTGTGCTTGACCTTTGCTTCATATCAGTCTCGCTCCTTTAATCACGGACCCATTATTGGGGGACCTAACAGTCTGTGACACCTTTGCCATTTACAAACCTGTTTGAAGCATTTTCTTCTTGACATCTCCAGTAACTCAGTGACATCAGCCACCTGGAAAATGGCCTCTCCCCATGTTATAAATAAGGAAACAAACTCAGAGATGCAGGGATGGCCCACAGGCAGTTAATGACAACTAGAGCCACATCTAGTATTTAGCTCCAGTGCTCTTGTGGAGGCCGAGAAAATCAAAGCCATCCTACCTCAGGTTTAGCCTTAGCATAAGTACAGCCATCTTAGCTCTGGCAGCCATCTCAGACTCCTGTGCCCAAGGGCTGAACTTTCCCCCACCCTGCTTTAGCAACCCCCACCCTGTTTTGGTTCCAGGAAGCCCCACTTGCTTTAGTTCCAGAGACCACCACCCTGCTTTAGTAAGTTCCACCCTACTTTAGTTCAAAAGACCCCATGCTACTTTAGTTCCAGGAAACCCCACCGTGCTTTAGTAACAGGAACCCATAAATACCCCTGCCTTAATCAAGCTCGGGGTCCAAGTCCCGACTCCACTGCATCAAGTATACTTGGGCCCAAGCTTAAGCATGTCACCTCGGGGTCCAAGTCCCTACTCCGCTGCGTCAGGTATACTTGGGCCCAAGCTTAAGCTTGTCGAATAAACCCTCGTGTGATTGCATCAGTGCTTGGCTCCTTGGTGGTCGGGCACAACACTCTGACTCCACCCCCAACCCCTCAGGCCAGCAGTCACTGTTTGCTTTATCCTCAGAAGCAGCTGGGCAGAGGAACATGCAAAGACAATCTTAGGCTGGGCTTAGACCAGTAACAACTGCCAGTGACTCCTGTCATTCTTATACCCAAGACAATCAAGTCTTTTATTCCTGAGTCAGAGATGGGGTTTAGAGCTCAAAACCCTGTGGGGTTGGGAATAGGGGGACTTCAAGGTCAGCCCATGGGGAGGCAAGGTCACCAGGTCCCTCCACACTGACTTGGAGCACAGCACCTTGTTGCAATCCCCACGTCTCCTCTGCAGGTCGGCAGCCTAGAGCTCAAGTGTCATTAAGTCTAACTGATGGAGGTTTAAAAAAAAAAAAATGCAAAGGAGAATTGGCAGGAAGTTTTTGTAAACACACAAATGGCCAGCCTGAGGGCCTCTGTGGACAAAGCCTAAGGCAGAAAATAAATTCTGAGATCCTTTATAAGATACAAGCAGGCCCTTCATAAAGCCCTGTAAAAACAGGAAGGTGGCAGGTACCCAAGATCCTCAAATCTAGCTGTTCTCCATTATCACTGCCTCAATGAATCCTTTGTCATGCCTTTCACAGCCAGCAAGACCCTGAAGTTAAGAGTTTTCAAAAGATACCTATCAGTCAGGGAATGAGTAGCTCATTTGTAAACACAGGAGCGAGTGGCCAGAGGTAGCACCTGTAATTCAGAAAAGCTGAGGCAAAGGGCCCTTCTGAGCAAGAAAGTGGTTCCAAATATTGCCTATCCCCTCTGTTCTCAAGTCCTGTCACCTTCAAAGCAACTTCCTGGATTTTCCAGCCAAAGGGAGACCCTCCTGAGTTTTCCTCCTGGAAGTACTTAATTTCTGGCCAAGACATATGGCATTGTGGATGCTCCTTTTCTTTCATGCTTGGCTTTAGGTGATCATGGTTGTTTATTTGTTTCACATAGTGGTGGGGGTAGGAACTACAGCCTGGGTACCTAGCGTGCACAAAATACCCAATAAATTGAAATAAATATTGTTTGGCAAATTGACTCAGTGGATTATATGCCAGGCCAACCTGTTTTCTCAAATTCCTTTTCTAAATTCCTACACTCTTTAAGGCACAGCCACGTGTGGCTAGAAAGCAAAGATTCCAAACTGATTAATGCCCTCCAATTGCGGTCATCAGTAGCTGATCTTATTTGGCCAGACTGAAATGCCAATTGAATATTACCCCCACCTTAAAAGACCACCAGAGACGTGAGTCAAAGCCAATCAGCAAGGGTCGTTTATTGCAGGTTCGAACCTGGACCTCTGCGGCGCTCATTGCCGATAACACCGAGAGGTCCAGAGCTGGGACGGTGCAGGATTTTTATAGACAGATACAAACAAGTTTCGGGTGGGGCTGAGCTTATTGATTGA
The DNA here is from genome assembly GCF_022355385.1 of Mustela nigripes. Classification (NCBI taxonomy): domain Eukaryota; kingdom Metazoa; phylum Chordata; class Mammalia; order Carnivora; family Mustelidae; genus Mustela; species Mustela nigripes. Next base: position 23,833,560 of record NC_081573.1, read on the forward strand.
TAGTTTGAACACAATTGGGAGTCTCCTGGTGGAATGTTACATTCCTGCTATCAAGCATCCCTGTTAATGAGATTTAGGTTTAAAAGAAATTTAACTTTATTTACTTTTCCTTCTACCTCCGCCTCCTTCCGTTTCTCATGGAGGGGAGGGTGACATTAGGGCTATTGATAAGGTAACTTCTTTGTTGTAAATCTCAAGGATATTTGCAAACCAGGGGAGACTCCTACCTTGCAGGACTATGATCTCTGCAATAGTGCAAACCTAAGCCAGCTTCAGCCTTCACATTCTCACAGATATATATTCTCCCTCAATTCTCTTGGAAAAACATGACCCATCTTGGTCAATATTTTGTTTTTCTGCTTTTTACAGAGATATATACCAGAAATCTTTTCTTTTGTCCCCAGATACTACCATAAAAACAAACAAAATCACACTAGATTATAACAAATGGCACTTGAAACTCAGCTTCAGTGCTCAAGGGGCAAAAGGGACTGGTGGGGAGTATGTTAATAAAGGCCCAATGCTGTCAAACCATCAAACCTTTTCAGAAGCTACAAATCTAGATTTTTATGTGAAATTTCCCTATCTTCACATGTTAAACCATAATTATCTAAAAAACAAACAAACAAACATAAGCATATGAGCTGTGTCTATTCAAGCAAAACCCCATCTGAACACCAGATCTGGCCACCTAGAAATGTCAGTATGCAGCTGCTGTATCAAATCAGTGGGTACTCAACACCATCTACCAGCCTCTGCAATAGGGACTATTTGTCTAAAAAGTGCTAGCTTGGCCCCTCAGTGCCAACTCTGACATTAAAGGGTAAAGGACTACATCCAACAGACACTGAGTTTCCAGCTGCAAACACCAACACTTTGTCAAAATCTGCTTGCTACTTCTCCATCCTGCCATCCGCCCATTAGGGAGACTGCCATCAGTCTCCCTAATGACAAAAATAATTAACACATTCATATAGAATCATAGAACGAAAGAGCTTTAATTTATCCATCTATTTCAGGGTCATCCCTGTTATCAATATATGACAAGTTAATGGGTCTTAATTTAAAAAGCAGCAGTAAAGCAATTTAGGAAACTGAGGGATTATTATGAGTCCTAGCTGTGACAGCGTGTTTTGTGCACCACAGAAGGTAACAGATTTGCTTTCCATAGTATCTCAGATCCATCATGTGAAACTACCTGCTCTTGGTGGTAGAGGGACTTGCTCTTGTCTTTTGTAATAAGTACCTGGGTTTGCTAGCTGCTCCCTGAATTGCAACAACAATGCACTATGGGGATTAGGCAAGAGTATGAGAACTAGGCAGGGTAAGAGGGTATTAGCAGGGCTGACTGTGGGCTAAGGATCATGGCCCAGAAACACTAATTAGCCAAAGGTCAAGGCAAAACTGTACATCAGAGCATTCACAACCTCTCTCTGCCCTACCCCAAACCCAGTAAGCTTCTAAGCCTTGTGGATTTTATTTCAGAAATATTTCTCAAATGCAGATCCTCTTTGTCATTACTTTCTGGCACTCAAAATTTCTTCCCTAAAATAGTGCAAAAGCCACCTTCGAACTAGTCTCCCTGCTGCATCTTATTCATTTGGACTAGGTGCCTCCTTCTTAAAACATCTTGCATCTTCCAAAGCAGAAATTAAAAATGGCCCACCCAACAAACACGTTTATTTTGGCTCACCGAGTGGTTATCACAATGCTGAATTCATTTTATGCATTACATTTAATATATGGATTTCTGGAAAGAATGGATTCATATTCCCAGGCGACAACACTGAGATGGAGTTACCTCCTTTGACGGCATGAATGACTCGCCAGGTGGTCTCAAGCCCCGCCACTCCCTGTTACCACCCGGTCTGGGTCCGCTGGCATTAGAGTTTGTAAGCCATGGCAAATAGGACACCTGAGGTTGGAAAAACAGAAAACGGGAATCTAGGACACAGAAATATTCCAACAAAATATTCAGTTGTTTGTCGCATCTTGGGACATGAGTGTTGAGTGCTCACCAGAGAGCACAGGTGCAGGGTATGTCCAGAGAGAAGGGCAAAGTTCATTAGGAAAGGACGCAGGACGCAGGCTTCCTTGCCTTGCATTTTGTCACAAGAAAAGAAATTGAGCCTTCCTACAAAAGAAAGAAGCACAGCACGTGCCTCAGAACTAGGTCATCTTTAAACTTGACCTAAATGGCATCCGCTCCGAGTGGCCCCTTGGAAATCCATGGAAGCCAGAAAAGAGGGACAAGGAGGAAGACAGCACCGTTCAGTTGTCCTGCTGTGCTTTGAGTATTGCAATGTCTGCACATAAAGTCCTTTGAAAGGTCTGAATCAGAGAGTGAATTCACAGGCCAATCTTCTACCATGTTGTTAAATATGTTTAGCTTCTGATTTTGAGATCTGGGGACATGGTTAACATAAATTTTTGGCCCAGAAGCTGTTTGGTCCCCAGACAGTGACATACCACAGTGTAATCTCCCAGGCCTGATAATAACAGTCCTAAGGCTCCTTGAAGTTGGCCTCGGAAGTACATTCAGTCTCCCTGCCAGGAGCTTTTGTGCTGCCCTTCTCCCCTCCTCTGCCTTGTCTAGCCCCCAGCCCTCTGCCCAGGGGCCTGTGGCCCATTTGGCCTCTGTATAGCTCTTTTTGGGTCCATGTGAAACAGAAAGAGAGCAAAAGTGGAGCTCAAATTAAACAGAGCTATGCAGGATAGTAGCCAATAAGTGCCCTGAGCAACTTGAGGTGTTTCTTACCTTCATTTGCTTCTTAGTACTCAGGTTTGCCAAAGGTCAGAAGCAAAAGCCTGGGAGTTATTATTACACAGAACAGATGTGAACCTGGTCAGCTTCTGAGTAAGAAAAAGCCCTTTACACATGATTTTCCTGAGGTCAGCTCAGCCTCCAAATCCCACCACCCTCCTAGAATCCCTCAGCTAGTTGGCAAAACACAGAGCAAGTGGAAATAGAGATCTGCCCAGAATAAAAAGTCATTTTGCACAATGGCTAGTCATATCCTGGGTGAAAATCATTGCTATAAAATCTGTGTCCTTGATCTACCCTTAATCTTGGCATATCCACGGCCACAACATTGTCTGTCTAAATTCAGATTCTGCTCAACTTTAAATCAATAGTTTTCTGTGCTCAAATACTTTGTATTTTGAGACATGGTCTGTGGAAGTGGTTTAAACCTCTTTTAATGTCAACAATAACCATTTTCTACGTTTTCCTTTCCATTCACTAATTTGATATTTTCACTAAAAGAAATGCCAATAATTTGAGAGTTTGCAGAGTAAAATGCCATAAGCTCCTCCAGATAACAAGCAAGTGAGGTGTCACTGTTATTATTCTGAGCCGAGAGGAAACACCTTCATGTACTGGAGGCCTGGAATCAGTCACCGCCTGCCCGGAGCACAGATAGAGCAGGTGTTGGTTATAATTGCTTCTAGACTTCCTGCCATGGTCAGTTGAAAGTCAAACCCGTAAATGCTGCCTGACTACAATAAAATTGGAGTACACAGACATTTTTGCATCACTGCCTGGTGAAAATATACTGACTGGGGTGGGCCGAAATGGATGCAGATGCATAAGGAGGGGATGCTGCTGGAATAGCAATGAGCAAACTGTCAGTCTTTGCTGCCTTTTCTTATCTTCCTTTTTTTTATTTCCAGGAGCCAAACAGATGACAGTTCTGTGAGGAAAAGGATTTATCCATTTCCAGAAGCAGTTTTTTCTTTGATCCTTCTGAGAGCAAGTCGGTAGAAGCCATCTAAAAAACCTGGGTCTTCACTAAGGATATTTCCTGGCAGCCCCATGCTTTCAAGCCCCTTTGGCATCGAAACACGAGTCTATATGGTACAGTCACCCCTCTGAGGTTGTCTTTCCTTCCTAGGAACCCAGGATGTAGCTTAAACAAGCTCAATTATTACTTACAGATCCTGCAAGGTCCCAAGGAGACAATGACGTAGAATGACTGCCTAATTGCAAGCATGGTCTGATACTGGGTAGAATAACAATAACAACAACAACAATAATGATAATAGATATTATTTATTGGTTGCTGACAATGTGCCAGGCAAAGTTCTAAGCCACCTGTAAACAACAATTCATTTATACTTTCAATAACACTATGGTGAACTCTACATAGCCTCACTTTACATATGAGAAATCTATGGCATAGAAAGATTGAATAACTAGCCAAGGACACACAGTAGGAAAGTGGAAAGGCAGGGATTTGAGCACAGTCAACCTGGCTGCCAAGCTGGTCTTGATGCTGCACTGCCTACAGCCTCTAGGCAGGACACAATGAGTGAAGCAAATCAGGTATAAAATAGCAGGGAGTTGTGGAAACTGGAGTAAACTAGCATGGGCATGCTCTGACTTAAATGAAGCAGTTTCTACTCAGATCCAAAGTGGAATATGTTTTTTTTTTTTTCCAAGACACTGGAAATCTGGATGTTAAGTGAAATGTGGAAAAGTATGTGAGCCAAACCAAGCCAAGCTCAAATGGTGCTGCTCTATATGCCACTATTTTATCACCATCACCAGTGGTCAAAAGTCTGGTTCCAGGACATTTTCTAGAAGGCCTCCTATGACTCCTCATTTCCCTGGATACATCCAAAACAACATTCACAAGGAAATCCCAAGCACTGATGCAGTCCCGAGGAGTGTCCTTATATAACTCTATGCCTGTCACCCAGTGTCTGGCATACAGTAGATGTTTTGGACTTTGAAAGAAAAAGAGAAAAATGAGCTCAATGCCCTCAGTGCCATAGCTTAAGGAAACAATATTAGGAATTCAAGCAAGTAAGTAAATAAATAGAATTGGGACAGTGGCAATAACAGCCATGGTCTGGGAGTCTGGAGACGGTAGGCCTCTCAATCCTGACACAAATTTGGGTGTGGCCTTAAGCACACCTTCAAGGTTCTTCCCCATCCAAGCCCATGTGGGCTTGTGAGACCCAGAGCAGATGCATTCAGATGCACGTGATGAAAAGGTGTTTATCTTTCCAAAGAACTCACCATAGATCCCTTTGAGTTACATAGTGAATTTGCCATGTTTCATCCCAGTACCCATGATGAGGCTGGGAACTTAAGGCCCAGGTATCCTCAGTCCATCAGCATTAATCATGTTAACAAGGAGAGTGAACTCATGCCCAATGCTGAAGAGTTGCTATGGCAGAAGGGGCTGTGTTAAGGGAAGGAGGGCAAGTCCAAGGGGCCTGAAACGCTGAGTGGGAACAAGAGAGCTCAGTCACCATGACCACTTCTTTCTGAGACAGCCACTGTGAGATTTTACATCAAGTTCAATACATTTTAAGCAAATGCCAAGGGAGCACTCCACCTACCTGGTCCAGAGCAGCCTCCCTTCTCTAGATACGCATGGCACCTGGGATCCAAGTGCATAGCTCAGAACTCTCTTGTCTTCGGCTGAATCCTGCTTACTAAACATTTGTCTAGACAGCAGTCACAACAAAGAAAGTGTGAGTGAACAAGAGAGAGGAGAGGAGTCGTCCCCGTTTGACCTGTCTGAGGTCAGGGTCCCTGAAAGTAAGATATAACAAGGACTTTGTTATGCTCCAGGAGAACCTTGAAGGGAATTGGGGAAGGACGGAATGGGGAGAAGTCAAAAAGAGCATGATGTCAGGATAAGTGACACTCTCCACTTGATCCTGCAGCATAATCCTGGTGTGTGACTTACATCTTGGAGTTTATTGTGATTTGAATTAAAGCATTTGAAGTTTCATGCCCCAGCACAAGTCACATTGCTATAGGCCAAGTTGGAAGGACATGAATTCCTAGGAGCACCACTTCCGGTATACTTGTACTGGAAGCCCAAAGGTAGGTCACTGAAGACAGAAATGGGTGTGGCCCTTAGATGTGGAAGAACACGGATGCTGAAGAGTGATCAAAGGCACCAGAAGTATACCTGGAGGAACACCCGAGTGCTATAGGACCACATTCACAGTCCCTGCCAACCACATTGGATACTCCAAGTAGCCAGAAACCAGGTCTTTTCTTTTCTTTGTGACAGCACCGGTGCTAACATAACTGAGAATAAAGAGACTCTCTGTTGTAATTTTTTGATTAGTCCTTGTGTAACACTTACTTTATGCCAGGCATTGTTCTAGGCATTTTACAAACATTAATTTACTTAAACTCTCAATGCCTCAATTTCTTAAGTAAAATCAAGCTGATAATAGTAACTTCAAAGGCTTGGTGGGAAAGTAAATAACCCACCTAAGGTTACAGAACAAATCTGCCAGAATTTGAACCCAGGCAGTTGGGCTCCTGAATCCATACCCTTAAATGCGGTACTTTTAAGATGAGTGAGTGTTTGTAGAACCATACAGATCCAGGTTTGAGTCCCAGTTTACATCAGTAAAACTGTATGTCATCTCTCTGCCTTTGCTTTCCTATCTTTAAATTGGAGATTAAAAAAATAACAATAACTAATACCCACATCTATATAAGACAGGCCCAGCAGGTGCCAAGGACGTGATAGATACTTGATAAATGTCAGCTATCCTTATAAAAGTAGTCAGTAAAATTGACTGCCTGGTAATCTTTGATAGTGCAGACTGTCCCCAGAACTCTCAGTGGCAGATATGTAGAAAAATAAAAATCCAGATCACCCAGTGCATTATTATGGCATTATCTAGTCTAGAGATTACTCCCCAGGGGATATTTGGCAATGTCTGGAAACACTTTTTGGTCATCACTTGAGGGAGAGGTGTTACTGGCCTCCAGGGGATAGAGGACAGGGATGTTGCTGAACATACTACAGAGCACAGCATGGAACCTCAACAAAGAGCTATCCTGCTGGTAGTGTCAATATTTCAAACCCTAACCTTTTGTAGATGGAGAAACTAAGGCACAGGTGACTCATTGTGGTTGCACAGTCCAATTGCACATCCAGCATTCTATACAGAAGTCTCTTGATGTCCACAGAACTGGAAGCAGTGCCTGCTTGGAGGACTCAGAAGTTTGTTTGAGAATCATATAAGTCCTAAAAGTAAAAGCCCTTTCCTAAATGTAGCATGCCACATGAAGGTGAAAGCTTATTATCCATGCTCTTTTAAAATATGTAAATAGATCTTGTATTAGGTCAGGTAATTTTCCAGCAACTGTATCTGAGGCTTCAGGCAGTGGCATCTTTATACAACCGGAAAAAGTTCTCCCCCATGGTATGAGCAGCATTAGAAAGCTCCAGGTTTCATTTATCCACCACTAAGCTAATCCCCGCATGATTAATAAGGTGCTGACAGATGCTAGGCTATAAATTCATCCACATCACATCTGTTATGCCTGTGGTGTAATAGGGTTTAGCTAGCACACAGGAACAGGTATACCTGTCTCACTCTCTCCACCATACAGGAAACAAGATTCCCCAATCTGTTTTTCACCACTTCCTGCCATTCCAAGGGCACATGGCATTATACTGCACTTTACCTCAAATCTCTGCAAATTGCCATCCAACATTCCACTACAGCATGGGAATTCAGGCTCTGGAGAAACACCCCCTGCCTTGCCATGCTCACAGCACAGGTCTAGGCAGAGCCCCTACCAAGACAATCAACCCACACCTCTCACACCATAAAGAGGACTAGAAACAAGATTCGAGAAGCTTCTTGTCAAGAGCAGATCTCATCTTCGCTGCCTCCCCAGAGTGACAAGGCACGTGCTGCTGACAAGGAAGAAGGCCTATTCCTGTTCCCTAGCCTCTACTCTGTCTGACACTAGCTAGAGAACTTTCCACTTGTTATAATTACTGACATGCATGTTGTTCCACCACCCACCCCAACTACCTCATCTAAATCCAAGGGAGATAACCACGTCTTGTTTGCTGTTCTCCCTCCCCTCAGCCCAGGAGCTACTACTGAACAGATAATCAATCACCGTTTATTATACCTTCAGCAGCCTTCAGATGTACTGGGGAAAGAACAAACAAACAAACAAACAAAACAGACACCTCCACTGCTCCTGCCAGTTTCTGCCAAGTACCCCTTTGTGTATATGGGCATGTGTACACATATGTTCACATACACACAACATACACACAGGGGGGCTTCTGCACATTTTTTGCCTTCATGATTGCAGTCAGAGTGGGGAGGAATAATGAAAGATGAATGAGAGTAAGGGTCCTTTGCTCCCTCATTTTCCCATAACAACTAACCATAAACCATTCTATACTCTTTTTTCCTTTCTTTCCAAAATAATAATAATGATAAAAGCAGCTGTCAGTGCTTCCATAGTCAAGGCTCAATTTCAAGTACATTATAAAGACGATGTCTAAATGGCATCTCTCTGAGGAAGGCTTTCTTTCTATTTTCTTTTTTTTTTTTTTTTTAATTTTTTCAGTGTCAAAGAAGGCTTTCTTATTGGCCACTTTTTATAGGTCAGAGAGTAAGGATGCAAAGAGGTTAAGTAATATGGCCAAGATCACACAGGAAATGGGGGAGACTGGATTTGAACTCACATCCTTAAACTCCAGGGTTCATACTCTTCATCATCACACTTTGTTTACTGAATCATTGGAAGTTTGGTTAGTAACAACACAGTGGGAACATTTAAAAGTGTGTAACTTGTAGTTTTAGCATTGGTTTATTTCTAGAAGACATTATTTCATTCTAGAAAGCTCTATATTAATGATAACAATAAATTAAATTATGGGCTAAGTCTGGCATAAAGTTTTTAACTAATTTATAAAATCTACACATTAGTTTTTCTCATAGTTAATAGGGGGCTAAATTGAGACTTCCTTAGAAGCCTGTAAGTTGGAAAGAAGGTTGACAAGAACACATATTTACATAAGACCCGAACCAAACCCATTTGAATTCAAAGAGAAGGCAGATATATTATCTGGTGTTCCCTAGGGGTGAAGTCAACCAGCTTCTATGTTCCTCACTGAAGAAGGTATTGAACAAAATTGTTTACACATGAAAAAGAAAAAGTTGATTCTAGGAAAGAATTTGGTGGCAAGGACCTTTGGTTGGAACATCTGTACCTATAGTCCCTCCAAGATGACAGGTCATCCAAGGGCCCTGGAACCTTATGAAGGGTCTTTAGCTTCTGAAACTGATAGTCTTGTGAGCAGCAGTAGGGGAGCCAATTACCAAGACACCAGGACCTTTTGGTGCAAACCCACTTATGTCCCCTAAAGTGTGGGGTTTCCCATGCCAGAGACAATCCACACCATGGGCTGCAGAATGCCCCTCAGCAAAATGAACAGACTACCTAGTCAAGGAAGGTGAGAACATTAAAGTCTGCCATGAAGAGAAACACAAGGTAGGCTGGTTCTCCTTGAATTAGCCATCTGGACTCTCCACAGAAATATTCTGTCTGGCTGGTCAAGTTTGGTGTTCCTTCAGCAAAAGCAATTCTTTCTTTACAAGAAAACTACCAAACACTGTGCAAAGACAATTTAGGGCTCTACGAACTCCTCTCAACAACCCTGCAATGAGATGATCAGCTCAGGAAAGCCCAGGTTATCCTGCAGTAACAGATTAACCCTGAAATCTCAGTAGCTTAAAATTTTTAAAGTTGATTCCTTGTTTCTGCAAATTATAATGCCAACCAGACAGTCCTGCAGGAGAGCCATGCTGCATGCAATAACTCAACCATCCAGGTTCCATCACATTCTGGGCACAACTGTCTCAAAAGTTGGCTTCTAGGTCACTGAAGCAGGAAAGTAGAGAACTGTAATGTATGATCAGCTCTTACTTAAATGCTTTGGTATTTTTGCTTATAGCCCATTGGTCAGAGCTAATCATACACCCCACACTCACATATCAATTGCATGGACACAAGAAAAGGTAGTACATAAGAAATATCTTTGCCATGTATGGTGTGTACCAACCATTCCTTCCCACCAACCCAAAACTTATGTTCAGAAACTCGTGCTGATTTTTGGAAAATTTTAGAAGATAAATTGGTATGTTATATGTTAATGAAACTATACTTCTCCTAATTGTATTATGTCATTTTCTATAATCTTGTTACTCCAGCATCAAACTTAAGGTTAGAAATATATTTAAGCTCCATATCCATAAGCAATAAGATCATTAAAATTCTTTGGGCACTATTACTTAAAAAAAGGGAAAAAATATCTGTCCAATTACTTTCAGCAGGGAAAATTTGCCGGAGCTTATAGCCTAACATTTAATTGCCTTTTTTTTTTTTTTTTTTTGCATTGGTGAATCATTTTGAGCTTATGATAATTTCAAAATAAATATTTTTCAAAGCCTCAGGGCATTCATTGTATAATGATCATTTGAAAGACTTCTTGGCTATAGGATTCTCAAAAGAATAAAAGGCTGTCCACAGCATCAGTTATTTCTATATTAAAAAGATGAAATTGCTCATTAAGTGGTACAAGTCAATTTCTTTCATCAGCCTAACTGCCCATTTTAGCAAAGATTCAATCTCTGAATTAAGCAAATGACTATACATTTCAAAGTCAATAACTATACTCTATTTCCTTTAACATGAACATCTTACACATCTAATAAACAGTGTCAACCTCTTTGCTGTGCCTTTTCCTGAGCAAACTGACGACAGAGTTTTATTATTGCTGTGCAGTTTGTGTTTTTGTTTTCTTCAAGCAATGTATTTGTGTGTTTTAGCTAAGGTCCTGCTGGTCATGACATGCACATTTTTAAAAGAGCTATAGTTCACTTAACAATAAAATACAAATTGCTCATATTTCTGTTTGCATATTTATAATTTCCCTAAGGAGACTTGTTTCTTTCTGTGGTAAAATCAAGTCCAATGCAATGAACAATGTTAGGTCTGTGGGAGTTGGTGGACAATCTGAGGATAGAACCCACAGAATTTCCTATGTCTTTTTTCCAGTGAAATTCTTGGAGCCGGAGGCTGGAGAGAAGAGGTAGGGTAGAAGGAGTGGGGAGGGTGTAGAAAGAGGTGACCTTATAGAGCATTTCAAATTCTACAATGAATGCAAAAAGTAACCAGAATGAGATACTTGGAGATTCAATTCTTTAGAGAGAGATTCAAATTCATTTGTCCCTTACAAGACCCAAAGAAAAAAACCATTATTAATTTAGGCAATTAGAGAACTTTGAAAGCAATATCCAGTATGCTTAAAAAAAAAAAAAAAAAAAAAAAAAAAAAAAAAAAAAAAAAACCAGAAAACTTATCCCAAGAGTGTAGCCCACAGCCAAGGAAAACTTAATTTTTATAGCATTTAGAATGAAAAAAGGTCATTTCTTAGATGTTCTTGACAGAAGACTGTAATTTTAAACTGGTAATTTTAATGAGAAGTGGAGTTTTCATAAAAAGGGAGTACATGCTTGAGTGAGTTTGAAATGAAATTAGAGGTGCATGTTCTGCCCATCGCGGCATTTCCAAATGAATTGGTGGATCCAATATATTGCTTCTTACTCTACCACATTCCCACTGGAAAATTCCAAAGCCTCAGTGCCTACATCTGCTTCTGCTTTCTCAACAACATCAAACAAAACATTTTACCGCTTCCTCACATGGGAGGCTTTGGCTGCCTGAGAAGCGTGATCCATAGGCTATTTCTCTTTTGTGACTAATAAACAGAGAAAGCATCACATGGCGACACTTCCCAGAATCGGGGCAGAGACGGGGGCTGCAAGCTGAGGAAGGGTCATGGGAGTCATGGGAGACTTTTGATGCATCTTACTTGTTCTGCAGTCCACGTGAACAGATTCAGGAAGTCACATGAAGAGTTTTGGCCACTTGTACCATAATGTCCAGAGGGTGGTTTTCAGTCTCATCATCCAAACTTTGGAATCATCAGAGAGCCAAAAAGGCATCTGTGTCCCATCCCCATAAAGTCTGATTTCACTGGCCTTCACAGCAACTTGAGTGTTTAGACTTTTTAAGCTCCCTAGATGATTCTCCTGTTTGGCCAGGGCTGAGAACGATGGTGTCACTTTCTGGAAAGGAATATCAGCAGAAAGCTACAGGAAAGGCCCTTGTCAGGAGGCTGGTAAGTAAGGGGTGAAGCAGCACAAGGGAAACCTAGAGGACGGGCAGAAGGAGGCCTTTGAACTATGTTAGGATAAACACCAAATCCTTGCGAACCAAGGAAAGCCAAAGAAAGGTGTAGCACAGAGCAATGTGGCCAGTTCTTCACTGCCATATTTCTGGTACTAAAATAGTTTATTGAACACCTGCATTCAGGGGGAACATCAGAGACTGAGGAGAAAATCAAATGTTGCCTAGAAACTAAGACTTCTCTGGCCAAATTTAACAAGTCTCCCTTTGGGTAACAGAGGGGTCAGAAGTCATTCATCTCTATTTGGGCAATAAGCAATGCTTTCATTCATAACCTACTACCACAACCATGCCTCATTCCCCTCAGTGTCCTCCTTCCCTACCATAATAACTCATTCAAGAGTGCCATGCTTCACTTAAAAATAAACAAACACCTTCTGTCTCCATTCTGGCACAGTTTCAGCTTATTTAGCATTATAACATATGTCATCTGTTTCCTAAACAATCTAACATGGTCATGGCATGATGGGATTGGTAATTTGGGTAAATGAGAAGCAGCCTGCCATCAGGACAATCATAATGACATTGGATTTGCTGTCAGTACGTACTTCTGTGTGTTCTTTCTCTTGTCCCTGGAAAACAAACACAGTAAAAGATGGTAAGATTTCCAGCCACAAGCCCTTCTAAAATATCAAAGTAATTGAAACTGCTCACCTTTAATCACCCTGTTCATTTGGCAAACAGCAAGTAGATGTTAACCATGTGAGACACATGTCGGGTTTATTAAAAAGATGTAGAAATGGATCCTGCCAGCAAGGGGTTTCCAGCCTCATGTGAGAGACTAGATTATGAATCATGGGAAATTAGATAACAACTCCAGGAGGAACAAGAAGAAAACTCACAAGGCAAGATGTGGCTGAGCACCACTTCATCTGTCCACCCACACATGAAAAAAAGCTTTGCCAACATTAACTGCAAAAAGTCACTGTTGCTATCAATCAGCAATTTCTGTTTCATCCTGTACAGGTCAAGGAGTTTCACAAAGAGCTTTCTGGGTCCTTAGGTCACTTCATTACAGGATGACATTCTCTTTGGTTGAAAGAGAAACATCAAAGGGACTCCTGCTTTTTAGACAACTTGCTGTCCAAGAATGACACCTGTTTTTTCTAAGAAAGGCTCAGCTAAAGCCTTTCAGGTAACAACACAATACAGAATGAACACTGTGTGGACCACAGAATCCAGAAATACTCACACTCCCAATACCACCTGGAGTGAATAACAGTTTCCTCCACTTACTCATTTGTTCATTGAGCCAGTCCTTCAACAAATATTTACTGAGCCATCACTGCTCACCAACGGAGAATAAGACCAACACATTGGACCTGAATTTGAGCTCGAGAACTGCCAATCTAATGAAGAGATTTCTACAAGGAATATGGGAGAACAGGAGGTGCTGAAAGGAACCTAGGTGATGCCTTATAGAGATGAGAGATGGAACTCTGAAGCTAGATACACTTTTGTCTTTTCTAGAGAGCCCCCGAGCCAGGGTAACATCTGTACACCTTCCCTGAAGTAAGCAAACAAAGTTGTCCTACATCAGGTTCCATGCGTGATTCTGTCCCCACCATGGGAAGATCCAGTCTTGGTCTTGGCCCTGAATCTGAGAACCACTAGGGGAGAACCCAAGGATAGCAGACCACTCAGCCTGCTTTGTTTGGCCTAATACTCCTTCCCTGCTCTAGGTCTACTCATTCACTCATTCATTCATTCACTCCCATGAACACTATTCAGCACTGTGCCTCCAATTGCTTTATGGGCCTGAAGTTCCATTAATGCTCACTACACACCTACTGACTTTTCCAATGTCTCAGGAAGAAAAATGGGCATGAAGATTCTCACCGTTACTTTTTGTCTTTGAGTAAGTCCCACATTCTCAGAAAGATAAATTTCATATTACTACCAGAAATGGGACATGTAACACTTACAAAATTCTAATGGGAAGTGTGTTCTATTTTTTTTTTAATTTTTTATTTTTTATAAACATATATTTTTATCCCCAGGGGTACAGGTCTGTGAATCACCAGGTTTACACACTTCACAGCACTCACCAAAAACAGTGCCAGCTTTCTGCCCCATGTTACCCTAAAGAATAGAGAGGGAACAGACTCAGGTAGTTACCAGCAGTCCAGGCTGATCTGAGGGGGATGGGTAGTCTGAAGTGAAAATAAAAGCTCGCTCTTTACTCCCCACTCTTCTCCTTTCTTTCTTTCTTTTTTTTTTTTAAAGATTTTATTTATTTATTTGACAGAGAGAGAGATCACAAGTAGGCAGAGAGACAGACAGAGAGACATGAGGAGAAGCAGGTTCCCTGCTGAGCAGAGAGCACAATGCGGGACTCAATCCCAGGCCCCTGGTATCATGACCTGAGCCGAAGGCAGAGGCTTTAACCCACTGAGCCACCCAGGTGCCCCCTTCTCCTTCCTTTCTTAATATTTAGTTTCCTAAGGTACAGTAGAGGCTTAGAGGAATAAAACCAGAACAATGAATGTGGACCACAAGGAGAGAGTATTTAGCCCCCAAACTGGAAAGAGTTAATAATTAAAGGCCATGATCTCCTTGTCCCTAGAGGCATGCAGACAGATAATAGACAATATACAAGTGATTAAAAAAAAAAAAGTATAAGAGGAATTTAAGAAAGAGAAGGACTTTAAAGAAAAGAAGAAAAATAATATTGCCAAGATACATCCATTATGTTTCAGGCACTCTTCTTGGCCTTTATACAATGTCCCATGACAATGCTGAGGAAGATATTATTTCCTGCATTTTGCCTATGAAGCAATTATAGCTCAGAGAGGTTGAATAACACAGCCAAAGCAGCAAACTGGCAACTGGTATGACTCCAAAGCCTATTCTTTTTCCATAACAGCATATTGCCTCCTTCGAGGGTCAGAACAGTGGGCTAGATTCATTTGTTCACTCAACAAATGTTTGTTGAGTGCCAACCTTTTGAGCTGGTGCTGGAGATACAAGGATGAATAACAACCTGGATCCGTGTGTAGGATTCCAAGATTTTATAAGGGCCCCCACTGCCTATCCAACTAACTGCATGGATAGGGGATCTGTGGGCTAACACTTCCCCTCCTTCTGCTCCTACCTTCCTATGTTGCCTCCCTAGGTTGCCTTCATCAGCACAGGGTCACCCAAAGGACAAGCCCTGGCTTTCCTCTCTGATTCACCTCTCCCAGAGAAGTATTTCCCAAAGTGCCACCCTTGGAACAGGAGGACTATGGTATGCTCTTTGGATTCAGAGTGTTCTCTGTTCCCAGACATTAGGAACACTCACCACTGGAGGGTCACTGCAAATGAAGAATACAAGAGCAGAGTCTGCTAAGGCTGGAGGGCATCACCAACAGGTCTTGAAAGGGTTTCATTGCTCTGTTTAGGACAAGGGCTTTGAAACTTACTGTGGCCCACAGTAAGAAATACATTTTACATTGCAACTCTATACAAATACCATACACACCCCCCTACACACACAAATGAAGCCAAAGTTTAATAAAACAATATGTATTTTCACTATGTAGGATATACCCTGTTCCTAGTCTATTTTCTTTTAATGTCAGGTCATGACCCTCTAAACCAATTCCATGACTCTACACTTTGAAAAACACCAGTCTAGAGCACAAGAAGCCACTAGAGCTGATTGTTAGGTATTCTAGCCCCACTCTGAATCAGAGGGTCAAGGAAGAGGTCGTGAAATTAGGAATCAAGAGGCTGAGGCTCCAATCCCAGTTTCACTGTTTTCTGGCTGTGTGACCCAGGCCAGTGACCTCCCCTGAGGTAATGTTAAGACCTAATTGTATCAGTCCTTGTGGATACAGACTAGAAACATTGGGGGGGGGGCACTCAAATGAAGATCTCAAGGAGAATTTAACAAGGAGATTGTTTGCAGGGACATGTGCAGGGCCAAAGCAAGGCCAAGGAGAGGGAGTATTCACTAAACCCCAAGAGAGAGCCATAGGAAGGGCTACCCACAATCACTGCCAACAGTGGCTGGGCTGGAAGGAAACCATGGCAATAAACTCCCGAATCCCTTCTCATTCTTCCCTCCAATCTCCTACTGGTGCTTCTTATTGGCCAAAACCAACCAGAAGCCAGAGAGTAGGAGAGCCTATTGATGAAATCCTTATAGGTCAACTTCCTGGGAAGAAGAAGTGGATCAAGAGGGGAAAACAGAGATTATCCATCAGCCCCATTCATGTCAAGAAGGGGAGGAGCAACAATAGTTAACTGTACCACCCCTCCCAGTTGCCATATGCAATTCAAGGGTTGGGTGAAGCTCTCACCCCTTTAGCCCTTATAGTTTTCCCACCCATTTTCTGAGATATTTAATTGTGTCTGTTATAAGTATGGATCAGACTGACCAGAGGCCTCAGGGAGTTCATAGAATCAGTTGAAGAAAAAAGGCACCACATAAGGACTGTTGTATAAAACATGAAGTGGAGGGTGCCAAAACCATGTGTTTGTCAAGTACTCTGTGGGAAATGAGAAAGAATCAGAGCAGATCATGGCATCTGGGAAGTGGTCTGACATTCACAGTTAGATCATGTTTTCCTTCTGTTGATTATAAACGACCTCATGGAACACCAACATCAGACAAGGTCATTCTGGCATGACAAAATTAAACAAAAACAAGGTTACTGTACAATCCACATGACACCTGATGTCCCCTTCTCATGGCTGAGATGACTGAGTACTACTTCTTCACCAAGCAGAGCTTTGTCCTACCTCTAGTCTGCCCTCCCCATTAATCACAATTATTAAGATACCTAATCATAAATTCATTCCTACTTTCTGACAGCACCAATTAGAACACCCACTTCCTTATACTCTCCCCAAAACTGTCGAACCAAAGGCCAAACTTTAATATAGTTTTTCCTAATATGCTGCTATTGGGACACCCCACCATTCCCCATGGCCCTTCTCTCACTGAATTGAGGAAGAGACCCAAACTATTACCAGGTGTGTTCCTGGTGGTCTTTGACTAAAGGATTGTCACTAAGGAAAAGAAATGGATTTTATAACAAAGATCCAGGGCAGCCTTATGGAAGGCTTGGGTCTAGAGATGGGCAGAGGCGATAGTCTTATACTTCTGGGCAGTGGAATATCCAAGCACAGCAACAGAGGTGAAGGAGCCTGTTTCTACCAAGGAAGAAGAGGCTTGGCCAGAACACCATAAAGAAGAAGATGAAGATCTTGGAAAATCAGACTGTACGCTCAGACGGGAGATGATAAAAACAGCACTTTGAAAAAAATCCTCCTAATAGGTCTGTCCAGAAAGAACTGAGATGAGAGAAACACCGGAGACAGAAAATCCAATGAGGAGTCTGGAGAAAGGAGTGAGCTGGAGGGTTCAGGGCCCACTCCATATCTTGTGGAGACCTCAGAAGATACTCTCCCTCATTCTCTGCAAATTCAACATGTTCTTGTGCAGCGAAGTTCCTTTCTGAGCAGCTCCAAGTCTCGGGTTTGTTTGCTGGTCCCAAAATGGAAGTCGTAAATCTCCTTTTCCATGGCCAAAAAGCACTTAAAGGAAAACATTAAAGAGCAGTTGAGACTGCTACTTTAAGAAACAATATACACAGATGTCTGAGGAAGAAATTAATCCAGAGTTTGTGGATTAAATTCTCCTTCAGTCATACAAGATGTACTCTTAATTAATGAAAAATGTTTTGGTGGAATACACTTGATTTCATAAGAGGAAAATATTTGGGGGTGGGATTTGTTCAAATGCATTTTCTTAGTGCTTCCTCCAAAGGACCTTGAATATGAAGGAAAAACTAAATGCAAGCTAAGTGTGAGTGATAACCAATTTCTGGTTCATAATATTTTATTTAACAATATCAAGTTCATTTGACATTTGGGAGAAAAACTTTTAATTCCAGTAGGTACCTAATCAGCCCTCAGCAGACACTCTGAATACCCTAATTAGCACCTATGAAAAGTGTCTCAAACTTGAACTACAAAAAACTAAATAATAATTTTGGAATTTGCCATGCTTCAAAGTAAACTCCTTCCCTACCCCAAGCTGACAAGGATGTCTTCTGGGTTTCATGAATGTTGCATACCATGTGTAATCGTGTTAGATAATCACAACTCTTTCAAACCCCATATCCAATGATAAATGAACTGTGGCAAGCTCAGTTTTGCATCTTCATGTGGAATTCAGCAACTAGACTTTCACTTCTGTTTGGGCCCATAAACATACATATTTATCAAAACTCTTTGCAATTCTGACACCATATACTTTAAGACACTATCCTATTTGTGGGTAATCAGAACTTCATGAATATTAGATTTCTGCCTTAATTTCACCGGCGTGACTTTTTTCTCTGCAAGGAAAGGTCAGGACTCAATCATGTGAATGCTGCTTGAGAGAAGCAGGCCAAACTCATGCCCTGGCCAAGAAGACATCATGATGGAGGTAAGGACTTGACCTTTATAAGCACTTCTCTCCTTGCTCTCTTTCTGCCACCACCCCAACCCAGCCTTCCTGTCTCATTGTCTAGAGTTAGCTAAATGGCTCACTTACCAGATAGTAACAACGAATTGTCCAAGACACAACTACTTGTGAATGAAAAGAACTCATATGAACTATGAACAAGTTGCCTGGAGGGTATTGAGTCCTACCCTGAGATCCTCAGAGTGAGGAAAGATCTTACTGCTTCAGTAGATTCAGTCTCATATTACAGTCCAGCCCCAGCTCCTGAAGACACCAAGTCCCCCAGGAAGTGGCTCTGATAGTGAGACAGCCCAACAATGGTTTCCACAACAATGGACAGGGCACTCAAAACTCTTCCCCCAAATCAGCCACTTTCAAACCAGAAAGAGAGAGACAGAGTATAAAAATAAAAGGATGTCAAGTGAATTAGACAGCCAAAGCCTGGAAGCCATGTCTTGGCAAGGTTTGGGGATAGGATGGGCTCTGACACATCTGTAAAGCCTCATCCCAATCCCCAACACTCCAACCTTCTATCCATCCAGTTCACCTTTAATTCATTCAGCTACCATTTAATGAGCACCTATCACATGCTACACATGGGGCTAAGTACTGAAGGTACAAAGACAAATTAGACAGCACCCCAACTTTTCATTCATTCACTCATTCTTTCATCCATTGTACAATAGTTTACTGGTCTTATTGTAGGTACCAGATACTGCCAGCTCTGGGTTTATAGCAAAGAGCAAACTAGACATGGTCACTATCCCCATGAAGCTTAGAGCCTTTATGGGTCGGTATGTATGTATTTGCATGTCTATTTGTTTGATGATCAATTGCATATTGTGATAAATACCACAAAAGCAAAGGAATAAGTTCTGTAGAAAGAAAACCAGGAAAGATCACATCTAGCCTGAGACATCAGGAAAGTTTGCTTTGAGTAAGAGGGAGATATGAGGAGCTTGGTAGCAAGTGAAAGCTAAAAGAACATTCTAGGCAGCAGAGACAATGGGTGTAAAGACCCTGACTTGGGAAGAATTTGATGCATTCAAAGAGGCATTGCCAGAAGGTCAAGGCACTGGAAAAGTTTGAGCAAGGGAAAGAGTAGCCAGAGGTCAGTAGGCAGGCAGGAATGCCCAGCCACAGAACTTAATATCCTCCCAACGAGTCCATGAGTAAATTCCAGTGAGTTTGTGAACACAGATGAAAAAATTACTCTTTTGTACTCACTAACCTCTAACGGAAATTTAGCATTTTCTTAATAGTAGTCCCTGTGACTTTGTCATCATATACACCACAGATGCTTCCATATCACATCACAGTTAAAGATATCAAACTGTATCATTTATATTTATCACTACTTTGAAATTATGAAACCTATAAGACCCACTCCTATACCCTGTTCTGTAATGTATTAATAGAGAAACATTTGTTATTATATTATATTTTTATTATGTTGATAATCATATTACAAAATAATTTATTTTCTTTGTAAATCTGTGTATGTTCCTTCATGCATTTAAAAAATGTCAGTCAGGGACACCTGAGTGGCACAGTTGATTATCAGACTCTTGGTTTTAGCTCAGGTCATGATCTCTCAGGGTTGTGAAATCAAGCCCCATGTGAGACTCCACACTCAACACAGAGTCTGCTTAAGATTCTCTCTCCTGGGGTGCCTGGGTGGCTCAGTTGGTTAAGCAACTGCCTTTGGCTCAGGTCATGGTCCCAGAGTCCTGGGATCAAGTCCCACATTGGGCTCCCAGCTCCATGGGGAGTCTGCTTCTCCCTCTGACCTCCCCTCTCATGCTCTCTCTCTCTCTCTCAAAATAAATAAATAAATAAAAATCTTAAAAAAAAAAAAAAAGATTCTCTCTCCCTCCCACCCTCCATACACACTCTCTCTCTTTAAAATAACTTGTTTTGCATTTTTTTAAAAATTAAAAAATATATCATTCATATCATATATCATGGGTGCATCCCTTTTTCTCAAAGCGGTGTGCAACACAATAAAGTTTAGGACCCCTAATCTAGCTAAACCTCCCTCAATGTGTTTGCAGTCCAGAGGAGAATGTGGTTTGGGATGAGAATGAGAGGAATTATGAAAGAAGTATTTTCAGAAACTCTGGGAAAAAAGAAGAGACAACCCTGGGAGGGCCATCAGTCACATCCACCAGGGTGGCCAGAAGCAGTCTTCTAAAGCTGACTCCACTCTTGCAAACAGCCAAAGTCAGGCCCAGTGGAGAGAAGACCACCAGGTCAAGCCCTGTCACAACTGCTGCAAGCTGGGCTGCTTCCTCCCAGGAAGGACAAGGGCAACCATCCTTCTCCCTCCTCTCACTGTATTCCACCATCAAAGAGACCAGCCACTAGGAAAGAATCCAAACAAATGGAAGACAGTTCTCCCTCCCCGTCATTCATGTATATCCTCCTTCTCTCTATTGCTCATTTATCCTCTCTCTCTCCCTCTCTCTCCCTCTCCTTCTCTCTTCTCACTGTCTCTCTGTTTGGTTTCTTCTCTGCCTCCCCTTTTGTCTCTCTCTCTTTTGCCCTCCATAGTCTTTCCATCTCAGTTCATTCCTACATTATGCTGCTGCATTTATTCTATCACCTTTTACTTCAAACCTATCCCAAGCCCCAGAATGTTGGGAAGTAGATGAGAGCACACAAAGTTGCTTGAATAAGCCATCTCTCTGCCCTCTTTTAAAGAAGAAAAACATAGACTCACACAGTGGAGAAGTCATGCCCAGGGTCTCAAGATGCACCAAGTACATCCCTATCACCAGCCCTGTGCTTCCTCCTCACTGCTCACAAGATGGCAGAAACCAATGGCCTCAGAGACAGAGTTTGAAGATCTTCCTCCATGCCTCCTCTTAGCAGGCCTGCCTTTGGCAGTGTCCTCAGGAAGATTTGAGCACCCTCTTCCTCATTCAGATTTTCTGTCTTACCCACAGAGGAGCTCTTTCCCAAGCAGAAAAGCAGCTAAGTGGATCCAAAAGCAGTTGACCTTCCAAAGGATGTGATATATTCTCTCCCCAAACAATGAAAACAAGCATTTTTCTCTGCTCCACTTACTTCTACCACCAGCCCCAGGAAATGAAACCTCAACATCAGAGGAATGATGAAACAGGAATAATGAATCCCAATGCCAGCCTGCTGTGCATGGCAAAGACCTTATAACCCCTCTTCTTCTAGAAAAGACAGTGACTTGGGGGTGGGAGTTAGGGGATGAGGTGGCACCAATTTCTATCAAGTCTGCTGGGAATGGAGAAAGCAACTTTCCAGGATAAAGCTAATACTTCCCCAGCCCCTACGCTCCCTCTCTTCAGTGCTTCCCAAGAACCTTGCACACATCAGTGTCCTTAGCATTATGGCTCTGCCTGATAATTTCCAGTTTATTTCACTGTGAATTGTTTAAGCATGAAACCTGGTGAAGAATAGGAACGTGATTAATTTTAGTTGGAGTTAAGTGAAATTGAATGATTTTTAACACAAATATCCCCAATTTAAAATTTTCTAAGGTTTGAGAGTGAAGGAAGAGTAACATAATTCACATCACATAGAAAAGCAAATCTCTAAGTAGCTTTCTTCCTTTCTCCAAGACTAGTGAGAAGGAACAAAGTGAAAGATTTGAAACGTCTAATTGTCTCCTCAGTTTATGTATACAAAGGTGAGTTGAGAAGGATGAACCAGTCTTTAGACCAGATAAAAAATTTGGTGGGGCACCTGGGTGGCTCAGTGGGTTAAGCCGCTGCCTTTGGCTCAGGTCATGATCTCAGGGTCCTGCGATCGAGTCCCGCATCGGGCTCTCTGCTCAGCAGGGAGCCTGCTTCCTCCTCTCTCTCTCTCTGCCTGCCTCTCTGCCTACTTGTGATCTCTCTCTGTCAAATAAATAAATAGAATCTTTAACAAAAATTATATAAGAAAATATGGTAACATAATGATTTACAATGAAATGAACACATAAATAAGACTGTGGCTGGCAGAGGAGCAGGGAACACAGGGCCCTTTTAAATAAAACAAGGTAGGGGTGCCTGGTGGCCCAGTGGGTTAAGCCTCTGCCTTCGGCTCAGGTCATGATCTCAGGCTCCTGGGAACGAGCTCCACTTCAGGCTCTCTGCTCAGCAGGGAGCCTACTTCCCTCTCTCCCTTGTAATCTCTCTCTCTGTCAAATAAATAAATAAAAATCTTAAAAAAAAAAAAAAAAAGACTCTCTCCCCCCCTTTCCCTCTGCCTACCTGCCCCTTCTCCAAGCACTCTCTCTCTCAAATAAATAAATAAATCTTAAATAAAACAAGGTAAAGATTTGAAGGGGAGCCTAAAGAGAAGGGGTCCTGAAAATGGAGACTCAGGGAGTAGTAGGGGAATGAGGGGTTAATGACTCCTCTCCATCTTCTTTCCATCTCAGTTCATTCCTACATATGGCTCACTGGGCAGCTGCAAAAGTCTGCCAGCAACCCCTACAATAGAACCCCACTTCCAAAGACTTCAGAAAAAAAGCGCATGTTTGAGATGAGGTATTATCCCTCTGAAGTAGGAAGAGGCCCACAGAAGTGCCTGCCTGAGCCACGATGGAGTCAGGTGAGGCTGAGAGGCTATGAGGTGGGCACAAGAGGTCCCCAACAACCACAGAATACAAACAGAATACATGAATGACAAGTCAAAACAATTGGAACATTCACCAGGCTCTCTGTACCACCTCCTTCCTATGCTCATGGACTGAATGATACAGAGTCCCCTGAGAAAGGCCAGCATCTGCAGGACCCAGGTGTGCCTGAAGAGAAAAAAGCATACAACAGGTTTCTCTGACCAGCTGTCTATCAAGATCTGGGGTGCTGCTGGCAGAGGTAGCTTCATCCTGGGTCAAGGTTGGATAAGGATTTGATGATCAGAACTCTGGGCCACTTCTTTCCACTGGGGATGTTACCTGACATCTGCAAACTATTCAGAGCCTCCTCTCCCAGATATATTCTGGAAACAAACTTCCAAGGATGCCAAGACTTGACAAATACTTTGTTTCATTTGCAAATAAGTCTTACTACCTCTCAGAGGCTGCACTCAACCATTCTGCACAGTCTCTTAGAAGTATTGATGACAGGGCAAGATTTCCTGACCATGTCCCTGGTTTGGGGGGCCACCATGCCATGGAGCAATCCATTAGAGCTCTCTGAAACTGCCCAAGCCTGTTATAGCCTCTCCTCTCAACCTCAGGAGAAGCAAGGGAGGAGGCAATTCTTCAGGAAGTTGCTACACTGGAGCACCTGGGTGGCTCAGTCAGTTAAGTGGCTGCCCTTAGCTCAGGTCATGATCCCAAGATCCTGGGATCAAGACCCACGTTTGGCTCCCTGCTCAGCAGAGAGCCTGCTTCTCCCTCTCCCTCTGTCTGCCACTCTACCTACTTGTGCTCTCTCTCCATCTCTCTGTCAAATAAATAAATAAATAGATTTAAAAAAAAAAAAAAAGGAAGTTACTATGCTGTGAGAGGTAGGCATCTTGGGCTGGGATTGGCAAATTCCCTAGGTCTGAGTATTCTCATCTTAAGAAACAGGCATGAACATACCAATAGTCTCATATGGGTTTTGATTTGTTTTGTTTTGTTTTTTTAGTGCATATTCTGACAAAGTGTATGTCAAAGAGCTTGGGAAAGCCAAAAGGCTAAGTACAGGTTAAGAAGTGATGGTAGGATGAGGATGACAAGCGCAGTGATGAAGATGGCTTCTTACCCTAACCCACTTCTTAGAAGAATGTGCCATGAGGGAGAGCCCTCATCTTGCTGAGCCAGTGATGGGTGGGTGTGTCAATTTACTATGGCTACGATTACATAGCACCACAGACTGGGTAGCTTAAAGAACAGAAATTTATTCTCTTGCAGCTGTAGATACTAGAAGTCTAAGATGAAGCTGTTGGTGGAGTTTTTTCTGGGACCTCTCTTCTTGGCTTGCAGGTGGCCGCCTTCTTCCCCTGTCTTCACATGGTCTTTCCTCTGTGAGTGTCTATGTCCTACTCTCTTCTTCTTCATGTTGGATTAGGGACCATCCGTATGACCTCATTTTACCTCATTAACTCTCCAAAGGCTCTATCTATCTCCAAATACAATCACATTCTCAGGTACTACAGTTAGGACTTCAGCATGTGACTTTTGAAAGGGACACAATTCAGCCTGTAATAGTGAGGATAAAAGGGGTAAAAGCTGATGGGGATAGAATAATGATCCCAAGTTCAAATGACTACAGAAGCCAGAAAGAGAAAAAATGAGTAGAGCAAGGATGGGGAATGGGCTTTCTCTGGAACTCATCCCCATTTAGAAAAGAGACAGTCACCCTCAGCCTTGGCAGACTGTCATAGAAGAATTAGACCCAATATAGCCAGTCATTAGGGATCATACAGTTTCTGATTTTTTAAAAGAGAAACCAGAAGATTGTTTTCTCATGTGGAATCTCCAAAGTTTTAAATATTGGCAATGAATTTAAAAAAAATTTTAAACAGTGTACAAAGTGTATGTTTACACCTGAGGGCTGGATCTGATACAGATGCCACCGCTGTGCAATGTCTGAGGTGGCAAGAAAGCTCTGCATTGGTCCAGTGGTCAGCATTCAGGGCTCAGACACACAGACACAGCCCCTTCTTGGGAAAGGGCCACCGTGTTCAGACTTTTTTTAAAGCTTATTGTTAATGAGCTGGAAAAGAAAGGAATAAAAACCATTATGATCACTCCAAGAAAGCATTTCTAATTCATGGATCATTTACTATTGATTATTGAAACAAATGCTATTGTGCATACCCTATGGCTGGTTTTAAAACCTTTATATCTTTGGAGTTTTTAATTTATTTGGAAGCACTATAATAAGCAGCACATGACAATTACTTCCTTCAGTACTCCCTGTAATCAAGATAAATTATCTTGCTATTGATGTAAATGGGATATGAAAATCTATAGAGTTCTCTTGAGGAGTATAAACTCCACATAATGCTCACCATATTTGAATTTTGCAGCAAATTCATTTTGGGGTCAATCAAAAATACATTCCCCCAAACTTTTATTGCCATCTATCCTAAGTCACCTCCACAAATAATTAGCAAACAATACTAATAAGGACTATTTAGTTCAGTGTTAGGCTACATTGTTATTACTTACACTTTTTTTTTTTTTAAGATTTTTATTTATTTGACAGACAGGGATCACAAGTAGGCAGAGAGGCAGGCAGAGACAGAGGAGGAAGCAGGCTCCCTGCTGAGCAGAGAGCCCGATGTGGGGCTCAGTCCCAGGACCCTGGGATCATGGCCTGAGTCGAAGGCAGAGGCTTTAACCCACTGAGCCACCAAGGCGCCCCTACTTACACTTTATTGAGCACTTTACAGTCTCAGACATATATCTTACTATAAATGTATTTACATATTATGCATATTTATTTACAATTCCTTTTCCCATTGCCAAACAACCTCTTATGAAAATTCAAAGACAATTATTCATAGATTTTTTTTTCATAAACACAATAAGCTCAATTTGCATTACTTCTCCTTCTCTTGTTTCTCCCTCTTTTTTTTCATCAAGAACTTGTCTTCTGAGCCAGTTTTTCTCTAGCTAGTTTCTCTTCTGCCAGAAGAGGTGCTTCCCTGAGCACTTTCATGCCATGGTTCTTGTTATTCTGCCCCCACAGTCACATGCTTTCTTCAGTCATTAGAGATCATACAGCCTTCCTTCCTAAAAATCCTCTCCAAAGCAGAAGACTTTTGGCAATCTTGGATTTCTTTTATGCATCTAATCTTTCTGATTTTTCTATTTTATTTATTGTCCTTTTATTCAATATCTTCATTATAAAACCTCCTTTGCAGCAAGACAAACATTAAACCTTCTCTCTGCCATACCTTTTCTTTTTTTTCTTTTTTTTTAAGATTTTATTTATTTATCGGACAGACAGAGATCACAAGTAGGCAGAGAAGCAGGCAGAGAGAGGGGGGGAAGCAGGCTCCCCACTGAACAGAGAGCCCGATGCAGGGCTCGATCCCAGGACTCTGGGATGGTGACCTGAGCCCAAGGCAGAGGCTTTAACCCACTGAGCCACCCAGGCGCCCATCTGCCATACCTTTTCTAGTCATTTCTTCCAGCCTCAATTTCATCTCCCTGCTTAAAGGACAGAGAGGGAGAGACAGAAGAGAGAGGGAAAGAAGGAGGAGAACAACAGTCTCAAATATACCAGTACATTCACAGTGGTTATCACTGGATGGAAGGAATATGGGTGAGTGACTTTATTGTCTTCTTTATGTTTTTCAGGATTTTAAAAGTTGCCAAAGATGAGCATATATGCTTTATTCTAGTTTCCCTGGAAAGCAGAGCCTATGGCAAAGCTTACATGCTGAAGCTTTATTGGAGGTGTCTTCTCAGAAAAGCAAGAATGAGGACAACAGATCAAGGCAGGGAAAAAGAAAAAAACAAATACTGGGTGTTGAAATTTCAAGCTGTCACAACTCCACAACAAGACACAACTGACTGCTCAATCACTTAGGTCCTCTTCAGAGAGGCCACATGGAGCTGCAGCTTGGTATAGCCAGCCAGGGGGAGGAGAGGCACCTCTTCTACCTGCTGAATTTCTCTCCCTCTACTGGTTAAATTCAAATTTGCTCAGACTCCCACATGTGCGGGTCATGTTACCCAATTCCTCCTGCAGCCATTGGAAGAGGCAAGGGTTCCAGAGACCTGGTCCAGCCAGTGTACAGGTTACCTTTTCTCTTGTTACCTGGTGACATGCATGGGGACTCCTGGTCTGCAGAGCTGGTGGCAGCAGCAGAAGCAGCAGCTGGGGCATTGTGACACACAACACCCTGAATTATTGTTTAGGGCTGCTTTCACTGGGAAGCAAGATATGTGTCAATGGCCAAGTGATTGAAGTTTCTTGTATCTAGGTAACTAACAAGAGAAGTTCAATTTAAAATATTCAATTAAATTTAAATCCTTTTAGCCTTTGCTTGTTCAAGTTTTCTTCCAACATCTTTATATCCTAGATCCAAACTGGGTATCGTACTTTAAAATAGAAGTCATAAACTCCAAAGTCCACAGAGGCCAGGCTAGTAATGTGAACAAGAAAGCCCAGTGGAGGCTGTGAAAAGTGCTTGGGCTGTGGCAAGCAGAGAGAACATAGCCAGAAGTCTTAAGTGCTCAACTCCAGCCAAGGATTGTCACACCTGCTGATTTAAGTAGAAGAAGAAGATGAAGAAGAAGAAGAAGAAGGAGAAGGAAAAGGAGAAGAGGAGGAGGAGGAGGAAGAGGAGGAAGAAGAGGAAGGAGAAGAGGAAGAAGAAGAAGTTGAAAATCAGGACTTCTCTGCAAATCTCCTCAATTTTTATTGTTGACAACAAATGTACCTTTTTTCCCCCCAAATCTTTTGAGTTAAACAAAACATGTCAGCTGGCCACAGATATCACCTAGCCATCTACCAGTTTATGACATCTGATCTTAAAGACTGTGTCAAACATAGAAAAAACTTCATTTACCCAATCTTTGCATTGCCTCATGATGATAATGGCATACACTTATTGAGCATATTCCATGATCAAGATACTGTTAGGTGTTGCATATGGTCTTCCTCATTTAATTCACAGAGCTTCAGGGAAGCCCTAGGATGTGGAAGACCAGATGGAGATGGACTATGCTGCTCACCTAAGCGAAAGTCCCCTGGACACACGTCAGCTTTTCTGCTCTAATTTTCCTGGGGCTTTATTGAAAACAGGAGTTTCTGATGAAGCCCAAAGTTTGCTCCTTCTGGCTAGGTGATCGTCCCTTGTGGCCTTCTCTTTCCAGCCCACACCTCACAGCCCTCACCTCACAGCCTTCTCTGCAAACCAAACTCACTGAAGCAGGCATTGTGTATCTTCTGGGCAAATTTCATTTAATAAAGCAAGAGATCACATTGTCCTTGAAGGCCTCCAAAAGACTAATGAAAGCTATTGGTCGTCTCCTCCAAAATACGTGCCAATTAAACCAAATGCTCCATCTGATTTCAGAGAGTTCCCATGCTACCAGAAGCACATTCATGAGCCTGGATTTAAACTCCTGATAAAAACAAAACCAAACCAAAGCAAAACAAAACCCTCCTGATCCAATCACATGTTCCTTCTTTCTAAATCAGTCATTTCTATCCCACAGACTTGTCTCAGATCACATCATCATATTTTGAGTTGTTGACAGACCAAGAACTACTGATTCTTAATGGTTTTTTTTATGGTCCATGATCTACATGGAATAAAAACCAACTCAAGCTGGCTTCATAAAAAGAGGAGGAGGTACAAAATTTTAATGTGGGATGGTGAAAATGTTCTGGAGATAGATTATGGTGATGGTTGCACAACAATGTGAATATATCACTGACTTGTATATCTAAAAATGATCAAAATGGCTTTATGTCATCATATGTCATCACAATAAAAAAGGCAAATTTTTCAAATAAAAAAAAGGAAAGTGCAATTTAAGCAAATGAAAGTACACCAAGGAGCCCACAAACAGCCAGATATCAGGAAGGAATCAGACCTTTTATTTATCTCTCATCTCTGTTCCTCTCTTTGTAGATTCTCCTTCATTCTGTTCTTCCAGTTTATGCTGATTCCACAGCTGCCAAGTTTTTATTTTCTCAATCAATCCAGGCTGAGCGGTCATATCTCAGACATAGGTACAAACTCCCTGAAAAAAGAATCTGATTGTCCCAATGTGAAACCATTAATAATACCTGGCCAGAGAAATGTAGAAAAAGAAAACTAAAGTTGGTTGCATCACAATTCCAGACATCAAGCTATATTACAAAGCTGTAATCATCAAAACAGTATGATACTGGCACAAAAACAGACTCAGGATCAATGGAATGGACCCTCAACTCTAAGATCAACTAATCTTTGACAAAAAAGGAAAGAAGATTCACTGGAAAAAAAGACAGTCTCTTCAACAAATGGTGTTAGGAAAATTGGACAGCCACATGTATAAGAATGAAAATGAACCATTTTCTTATACTATATACAAAGATAAACTCAAAATAGATGAAAAACTTAACTGTGGAACAGGAATCCATCAAAATCCTAGAATACAGAGAGCAACCTCTTTGATCCCAGCTGTGGCAACTTGTTACTAAACATGTCTCCAAAGGTAAGGGAAACAAAAGCAAAAATGAACTATTGGGATTTCATTAAGATAAAAACCTTTTGCACAGCAAAGGAAACAGTCAATAAACTAAAAGACAACCTACAGAATGGGAGAAGATATTGGCAAATGACATATGAGATAAAGGGCTAGTATCTAAGATCTAGAAATAACTTACCAAATTTAATACTCAAAAAACAAATAATCCAGCAAGAAGGGGATGGAAGACATGAAGAGACATTTCTCCAAAGAAGGCATACAAATGGCCAATAAACACATGAAAAAAAAAAAATGCTCTACATCACTTGGTATCAGGGAAATACAAATTGAAACCACAATGAGATGCACCACAAGCTAAATTTAACAAGTCAGGAAACAACAAATTTTGGTGAGGATGTGAAAAAAGGGGAACCCTCTTACACTATTGATGGGAATGCAAGCCGGTGTCTTTGGGAAAGCCAGTCTGGAAAACAGTATGGAGGTTCCTCAAAAAGTTAAAAATAGGACTATCCTGGGGCACCTGGGTGGCTCAGTGGTTAGAGCCTCTGACTTAGGCTCAGGTCATGATCTCAGGGTCCTGGGATCGAGTCCCACATCGGGCTCTCTGCTCAGCAGAGCCTGCTTCCTCCTCCCCCCTCCCCTCTCTCTGCCTGCCTCTCTGCCTACTTGTGATCTGTCTGTCAAATAAATAAAAACATCTTTAAAAATAAATAGAACTATCCTATAACCCAGAAATTGCACTACTAGGTATTTACCCAAAGATACAAACATAGAGATCCAAAGAGGCACATGCACCCCAATGTTTATATCAGCAATGTCTACAATAGCCAAACCATGGAAAGAGCCAAGATGTCCCTTGACAGATGAATGGATAAAAAAGATGTGACATATATATACAGTAGAATATTACACAGTCATCAAAAAAATGAAATCATATTACTTGCAATGATATGGATGGAACTAGAGGGTATTATGCTAAGCTAAAATAATTCAATTAAAGGACTTCATTCACATGTAGAATTAGAAAACAAAACAAAGGATCATGGGGGAATGGAGACAAAAATAAAATAAGATAAAATTAGAGAGGGAGACAAGCTATAAGAGACTCTTAATTATAGGAAACAAAGTGAGGATTGCTGGAGGGGAGGTCTGTGGGGGGTTGGGGTAACTGGGTGACAGGCATTAAGGAGGGCACGTGATGTAATGAGCACTGGGTGTTACATGCAACTGACAAATCATGGAACTCTACCTCTGAAACTAATAATACACTATAAACTAATTAAATGAATTTAAATAAAATAAAATTTAATAATAATAATAATAATAATAATACCTGGCCAGAAAGGTAAGGTCACTTAACATAATCATGGCAACCAGGGAAGGTGTCTACCACTGAGAGTATGGAAAAGAAAACAATGTAAATGAACTTTATAGAAATGAAGCAATTAGAAGCAACGACTGGATGTGCAAATAGTAACACAGAGTTTATATAATTGAGTAGAAAAAGTAAGAAAGAGAATGCAAACTAGATCAGAGTTTCTCCAACTTAAACATACAGGCAAATCACTAGGATCGTTAAAATGCAGGATCTGTTTCAGCAGGTATGGGGAAGGACCTCAGATTCTGTGTTTCCAGCAATCTCCAGGGGATGCTCCTGGTCCAAGGACCACACTTTGAGTTGCCAGGCTCTAGAGCACAAGCTCAGCCATGAAATTAAAAACACAGGCCAAAAGAACTCTATCTATTTTACAAGGAAATATGCATTCTCCAGAACATATATCAAACACAACATGAGTGTTTAGGGGGTGGGAGAATCAAAGATGTGGAAGTGAGATGAGAAAACAAGGAAAAGCAAATGTACAGAACGAAAAAGGAACTTCATTCCTACTGATGGTGAGAGCCTTCTGAGATGGGAAAATGATTAACTCAGCTGTCTGTACCTATAGACCAATGAAGGAGGAAGAGGAAGATGAGGAAGAAGAGAAGGAAGAGGGAAAATAGAAGGCATCAAGTTGCAGCAGCAGAGCTCTGGAGTGCTTCCCCTGTAGGATGTTTTTAGTGAGGGGTGTCGCCCTCGGCCCGCAAGGACGACAATGAGCCTGGTATGGTGTTAATGCTTCATTTCCGTTTATTTAATCAACTTCCTTAGTTTATATACAGCAGGGTGACCAATAAGGGGTCAAGCAATGGGGAGAGCCAATGAGAGTCCTGTTACTATGCTGATTAAATTTGATACAGCCAATAACTATGTCCTCCTTTAGGCGGGCTTCACCAGAAAGTTCATTGTATACTTGCAGCGTATTTTGCTAGCAGTGAGCCAAGCACCTTCTTGTAATGGCGGGGACTTTCCCGGCCGGAGGCAGTCCCCGACAGAGGGGAACTGCCGAGGGATGAACAGACAACCCAGACAGAATTTTCCACCAGTCACCTTATAGCTTCCCTGCCCATGTAGCTTGGCAGGTTTGTGCACAATCTGTGCAGGCTTTCTGTTCTATACTCCTTCAGGGTCATTTGAAATGATGGTTTAGTTTTCAGCTATAAGAAGATGGCTTGGTAGAGATGTCCATTGATAGGTGAATGGATAAAGAAGGTATAGTATAGGGGTGCCTGGGTGGCTCAGTGGGTTGAAGCCTCTGCCTTTGGCTTGGGTCATGGTCCCACGGTCCTGGGATCGAGCCCTGAAGTGGGGTCTTTGCTCTGCAGGGAGCCTGCTTCCTCCTCTCTCTCTGCCTGCCTCTCTGCCTACTTGTGATCTCTGTCTGTCACATAAATAAATAAAA
Organism: Mustela nigripes; assembly: GCF_022355385.1. Taxonomy (NCBI): domain Eukaryota; kingdom Metazoa; phylum Chordata; class Mammalia; order Carnivora; family Mustelidae; genus Mustela; species Mustela nigripes. The sequence goes on from NC_081573.1 coordinate 23,865,947, forward strand.
TCTTTAAAAAACAAAAAAGGTATAGTATATTATACAATGAGATATTACTCAGCCATATTTACCATTTCCACTGACATGGATGGAACTGGAGGGTATTGTGCTGAGCAAAATAAGTCAAAGACAATTATCATATAGTTTCACTCATGTGGAATTTAAGAAACAGTACAGATGATCATAGGAGAAGGGAGGGAAAACTGAAAGGGAAGTCATCAGAGAGGGAGAGAAACCAGGAGAGACTCTTAACTATAAGAAACAACCTGAGGGTTGCTGGAAGGGAGATGCATAGAGAGATGGACTAATTGGGTGATGGGCATTAAGGAGAGCATGTGATATGATGAGCACTGGGTGTTATATGCAACTGAAGAATTTTTTTTTTAAAGATTTTATTTATTTGACACAGAGAGAGAGCACAAATGGGATTGGCAGGGAGAGGGAGAAGCAGGCACTCTGCTCAGCAGAGAGCCCAACATGGGGCTCAATCCCAGGACACTGAGATCATGACCTGAGCCAAAGGCAGATGCTTAACCAACTGAGCCATGAAGGTGCCCCACAACTGATGAATTATTGAACACTACATCTGAAACTAATAATGTACTATATGTTGGCTAATTGGATTTAAATTTTAAATTTTAAAAAAATTTTAATTAAAAAAAAAAAAAGAAGGAGATGGCTTGGTGAGGGTGGTGAGATTTCAAATCCACTGTCCTGAACTTCCCACATGATGGCATTCAATGTCTTTCCAGGATATAGGGGAACTAACTGCTTAGACTTAGTCTAACAATTTGATTTGTATGCACAATGACAAAAAAAAAAAAAAGAATCAAATCAACATCAGTAATCAAGGAGGCTAATAAGCAAATACATCAATCCTCTTCCCCAGGATTTTCTAATAAAGAAAAGACAGAGACAACAGCCAGTGACACTGACAGAGCTACAACCAGAGCAAAGCAAGGAGAGAGGATTCCATAGTCATGTCAGGAGACCATGGAGCAAGTCCCTGAACGGTACCAGTCTGATCAACTCCTCTTGCCCCCATATCACATGCTTTCCAGTATGTTAGACAGGAACACAAATGTGTCTTAAGAAAGGGAGAATTGGAAATATGAAATACCTATGCCAAATGGGATTCCCACACTCTGTTTTCCTCAAAACCTACATTATATTCCTGTGTTCTTCACTTTCATCTTATTACCTGGTGAGTGAGGAAAAATAGTATTTCTGACAAATCATTCAACCTAAGGAGCAATCTTTCAGCTCATGGAGTCCCTCTAAAGTTGGAACATGAAACTGTATTTTGAACTGCTCATTACCGACTGATTAATTCAAGAGTAAAGTGATCTAACATCTAAACTTAGTGACCTAGGTTCTTTGTTAGTCACCAAATAGTCACCAGATAGTCTGATCAACTACTGTATGTTTAGTAGCATACTGGGCACTGGGATTAACAACAACAAAGTGTTGGGCTTAGAATTTGTCTCTTAATTACACACTATCTATCTAGAGGAAAAGTAAATTAGTGGAATGAATTATATTCCTATACATCCAGTGGTCCTACTTCAAGCTTCATACTTAGGCATGGTTGGATCTGGAGATGCAAACAGGGTCACCAAAATACAACTGCCCATGGAGAGAACCTTCCTAAGCATGAAGGTCTCACAGAAGGAAGCAGAGCCTAGAAAGAGAAGGAGAAGCTAAGAGAAACCATAGCAAATCCTAGCTGGGATGTAATCTTCTGTAATATTATAATACTAAAGAAGAGAAAGAGCCCTGTCTCCCCCACAACTGTGTCAATCCCCCAAACAAATTCTGATGTGCTCTCTCTGGGTCACCTGCCCTTTCTGCCCCAGAGGAATCACTGACCCAGCCTGCTGGATTGGTCAGCCTAAATGCTCTACCCACTTTCAAAAGGGTAGCAAAGGGAGCTACCTGATTGATAGGCCCACCAAAATCACATGGAACCATGGAATATGAGGGTCACTAAAGGAAAATCTGCAGATACATAAGTAACATGATGCAATGGACACTACAACGACATTGCAAATTGGAGACATCACTGTAGGTTGAAATAAGTCAAGTACAAGTGGAGTGTTCCTAAAAGTGGTGAAACTAAATGCAACAATAAATCTCATTTTGGATCTGCTGTATGGCAGGTATTAGGCCCTTTATTATACATTATGGAAACTCAAAATTCAAGACTTGCAAGGGCTGCAGAACCCCTTCTTGCCCATGTCCACATCCTCATCTCTTGCCATCTCACAGACTCCTCCCATCAGTGGGTTTATGTCTATTTCTGTTATTTCTTATACTTACGTAGGGCCCTTACATTTGCCTTTTTCCTGCTAGGAATTCCCTTCCCAGCTTATCTTAAGCCTATCTCTACTCATCCTTCAATTTCCATCAAAAATGTCCTTTCCTCTTTTGGTGAAGTCAGTAGCCCACCATCTCCATCTGACCATTAGTAGGTGGCATCATCTCCATCTATCTCCATAAATGATATTGAGCCCGCCAGGCAGGGAACGATGACCACTATGTCTCCACTGCACAGCCCAAAGTCACAACAAGAATTTGATAAATACTTTATTCATTCATATAATAAATATTTGCTGACTATGTAGCATACACGATGACATTTCAGTGACCAAAATAGACAAGATTCTCTGCTCTCAAGAAGCTTAAATACTTCTCAAATCAATGAATGAGCAGACTGAACAGAGACTCAGAATTTTGGTAACTAAGTAGAAAGAAGCTGGTAAAGCACCTCAATACCCTCATGCTGTAACAGCACTCTATCTGGCCTTAAGGATCAACTAGTTTCAAGATAACACACTCCTTACTTGCCTGATATAAGTCCTTTGATCCATAAAGGGCAGACAAATGGCCTTGAGGAGTGAAAGATCAAAACATTCCCAGGCCACAGATGCCAGCAAGTCTTTTTGAAGCCACCTCAGCTTTCTGATCAGCTTATCAATGTTTTTAGCAAAATGTTTTTCTTATTTTAGGTCATGCAAGTGATTTTACTAACCTCTCTTTGTGTAGAACTTGCTCTGCTTTGCAGAAAGAACAGAGTACTCCTGCACATCACCAAACAGGAACCAGACCCCTTTGCACAACCCCAAGCTCTGAGATAACATTTGCAGGTGGCACTATCAAGTCCCATGTAATCAAGAAATGTTGCAGACCACTGCATACCCTTCCCTGATTAACTATGCTAAGCCCCTTTAAAAACTCCTGAGCCAGGCAGAAATCTCAGAGTTGGCTTTTGGACAAAAGTCTGCTTTTCCCCCAAGTTGCTAGCCTTTCGAATAAAGTTCAAATTCCTCTCCAACCAATACTGAGCTTGGAGTTTGGTAACAGAGGCACAACTTAACCTGCAGGTGCATGGTGTGCCATGGCTCCCCACCCATCCTTCTTAGAGCACAAGGAGCAAACCAAGAACCTCTGTAAACAGCACTCTACAAAAGTCAAGTGTCATCTGCCTACTGAATCACACTTGACTTTTTGCTAAAATCAAGACAATTACTAGGTTGTTCCTGATCCTTTTAAGTATGGCTCAATGGCCCTTGAGTCAAATTAAATGTAAGATGGGTGTGGGACTGGGAAAGATGAAATAGGCTCTACTGAGTTCACATAAGGATGTCACTTCTCAAGAAGCAATATCATAGTCTTAACAGATTGCACTGAATAAAAGCCCAGTTTGTCTTAATAGGTGTTCATTCGTTTTTCAAGGAAACTGTATTTCATTTAGATCCCTAAAACATTCATTTGCATAATAATAGTAAACATTCAGTTAAAGTACCCTTCTACTACCCATCCCTAAGACCAGTCTCCTCTCCCCAATTTGGAAATAACTACCATTACCAATTTGGTGTGTGTTCCTTCCAGACTCTTTTTATTCATTACACATTTTATTTCTTCTTTATTTTGTTTCATGTAAACAATTCCATATTCTTTCATTTCTACAGCTTTATTTTTTCTCCACACCATATCTTAGAAGTCTTTGCACATTAGAATACATAACTCTACTTACTACTCTTAATTCTTGCATAGTATTTCAGAGTAATTTTTTGCCATTATCCATTTAACATTAAAGACTAAGTTATTCCACAATAATAAACACTTAACTTGTTTCAAATTTTGCACTATTACAAACAATGCTGTGATGAATGGTCCATACTTCCAGACAGTGAGTATTTTTCTAGAGTAAACACCTATAAGTGAAATAGGGCTTACACACTTATATTAATAGATACTACCAAATTCCCCTCCAAAGTAGTTGAATTTACTGTCCCACAGCAATGCATAAGCATGCTTATCTCTCCTATAGATGTTGATAAAGCCATCTTCCTTCAAAGTTATTTTATATCTTTCCCTAAATCCCACCAGGCCTATGATGACCAACTGTACAAGTGTGCCATTGAGACAGGCCCGAACAAGGAGAACTCATGGCTGCATAAATAAAATTCCTCCACTGAGCACTAGAATTACCTGTAGTATTATAAGTTTTCTCCTCAGGATCTACAGCATGCTTGTAGCCTACCCAGAGGAAACACTCCATGTAAGGGAGAGAGCATTGGCATAAGTAGCAAAACCTGAGAACTAGTCCTGGTTTGAAGCATACTAACAGTGACCATGACCTTGAGCACAGATCTCAGGTCATGGTCCAGTTGTCCTAGGATAGAGCCCTGTGTTGGGCAGAGGGCCTGTTTCCCTCCCTCTCCTGCTCCCCCTGCTTGTACTCTCTCACTTATTCACACACACTCTCTCTCTCAAATAAATTAATAACATATTTTAAAAAATCACTCTTGGTGCCTGTGTTTCTGTCTAAAATAGCCCAAATCTAATTTGAAAGTGGCAAAACAAACAAACAAACAGAAAAGCATTAAACAAATCATCTCTACCATCACATCAACAAAAGACAGCATCCAGAAACCCCTAAGCAAACGATGTTTAGTCATACAGCGCAGCTGAGAAACAGGTTCCCACAAACACAGTCAGACTCAGCCACCCCTCATCAGTGACCAATGGACAGCTCTCTGCACACCCTACTGGAAGACAGAAGTTCTCCCTGGAATGAAGCTGATGGAGACGCATCATAAGATGACCTTAGAGCAGCAGTTCTCCACATTGGCTGCACACTGGGATCACATCGGGAGATTTAAAACTAAGGATGCCAGGGTCCCGCCAGCAGAGATCCAGATTTAATTGGTCTTGAATGTAGCCTAAGAATAGGTCTTTTTTAAAAGCTTTCCCAGTGATTCTAATATGCAGCCAAGGTTAACAACTCTTGCCTTAGTGGAATTGCAGATGTAAAATCTGACAATATTTTGAAATTAGGACCAAGAAACTTTAAATGTTAGCAAATGTTGAAGATGAGTGATGAGATTAGGGGAGTAGTTATACTATGCTCTTTACTTTTATGTGTTTTTACTATGAATTTTTTTTTTTAAAGAAAAGAAGGAAGATCTTTAATGTAAGAAAACACTCAGAATTGAGAGCATTAAAATTAGAACACTGAGAGACCCAGAGGAATAGCAGCAGAACTTAAACAAAACAGCAGAAGACAAAGGTGAAAACCATGCCTGACCAAGTGTTTTCAATATAATCTTAGTAAAAAAGAAACTGTGTGGTGATAGCAGAACTGTGCTGAGTAATTTCTGCAGTTTTCTATACATAATTACATACAACAATTTTGAAATAGGGTTTAATAATTCTCAGTTAATTCCTTCTGCTCTCTTCAGAGATTAAATTCAATGAGGCTGAGGCTGAGGAATTTGCAGGGCGGAGAACCAGAAAGGAAGCTACACAAAGAAAGAATTCCCAAAATTTACGTAGGGATGCCCTCTAGTCTGTTGTTAAACACTACATCTCACTTGTGCCAGAAGAAACCTTACAAGGCAGGGCATAGAGTGGCAAGGGAGTTCACCCTGACCTAGGAGATGTTCAGGCTCCCCAGGAGGAGTGGAGACTTCTGTTGAAAATCCCAGGGCTTTCCATTTGGAGCCCAGAGGGGCATGGACTAGTGGTAGGGATAAACTAGCCAGGAAAGATACTTTAAGCCCAACCTAACAAAGCTCCCACAGTCTCAAAATGTCAATTTAATCTTCATGTAACTTAAGGACATAATTTAACTCCCAGGACTGCATCAAACATCCTTAGAAGGAACAAAAGAAAATTCAGCTATCAGCAGTGTAAAATCGCCAATGTCCAAAAATTAGATTTTTAATTAAAAAATTACTACACAGATAAATATGAGACAAAGCAAATATAATAAAATGTAAACTGTAGGGGCACCTGGGTGGCTCAGTGGGTTAAGCCTCTGCATTCGGCTCAGGTCATGATCCTGGGGTCCTGGGATCGAGCTCTGCATCAGGCTCTCTGTTCTGCAGGGAGCCTACTTCTGCCTCTCTCTCTCTGCCTGCCTCTCTGCCTGCTTGTGATCTATGCCTGTCAAATAGATAAATAAAATCTTAAAAAAAAAAAAAAGTAAAAAATAAATAAATAAAATAAAATAAAATGTAAACTATAGATCTAGGGGGTTAAATTTTTTTACAGTAAGATACTGGAGGAAAAACTACTAGACAGAAAAAATAAAAGAAAAAGAAATCTAGAATGACTAGAATACAAATCAGTTAAAACAAATTCAGAAATGACAGCCAACTGAGATGCAGACTTTATTTTTTCAAATTTTTATTTAAATTTTTAGTTAGTTAAGGAGGACTTAGGAATGCAGAGTAATAGAGACACCTGGGGACTTTCCTCATTTCTTGAACACAGATGTATTGAGGTCAGATCCCTTGGAAAACCCAGGAAATCAATCTGAGGATTCAAAGAAGGATTTCTACAGTTGGAGGGAGACAATGTGGTGGGTGCAAGTTACTTGAAAGTGAATTGCTTAGCAGATGATTTTTTAAAATTATTACTATTATGTTATGTTAGTCACCATACAGTACATTATTAGTTTTTGATGTAGTGTTCCATGATTCATTGTTTGCATATAACACCCAGTGTTCCATGCAATACATGCCCTCCTTAATACGTATCACAGAGCCAACCCTATCCCCCACTCCCCTCCACCCTAAAACTTTCAGTTTGCTTCCCAGAGTCCATAGTTTCTCATGGTTTACCCCTCCCACCCCCCCTTCATTTTTCCCTTCCTTCTCCTAACATCCTGTATGCTATTCCTTATGTTTAACAAATTAGTGAAACCATATGATAATTGACTTTTTCTATTTGACTTGCTTCACTTAACATAATCTCCTCCAGTTCTATCCATGTTGATGCAAAATTGGGTATTCATCCTTTTGGATGACTGAGTAATGTGCTTTTTCTAATGGAGCAGGATTGACTCTGAGCCAGTGCCGCAGGAGTATCCCCAGAAGAACAACAAAGGCAGCATCCTTCATGCACCAACTCTACTGATGATACAGCGCCTCACTGCCCCTTTAGTTCTGGGGGAAATGGGACCAGACTGTATTTTTTTTCCTCTTATTCTTTCTTTTTCTTTTTCTTTTTTTTTTTTTCTTTGAAATCAGAATTATAGTTTTTTTGTTTGTTAGGTTTTTGTTTGTTTGTTTGTTTCCATTTCATTTCTCTCTCTATTTCTCTCTTTGGATTAGGCTACTTTTTTCTTTTCTTTTCTTTTAAAGGTTTATTTATTTACTTTGAGATGGAGAGAGAGAGGATGAGAGAGAGCAAGGGGAGAGGCAGAGCGAGAGAATCTCTAAGCAGACTCCCCACTGAGCACAGAACCCTATGCAGGGCTCAATCCCACAAAGCATGAGCTCATGACCTCACCCAAAAGCAAGAGCTGGAAGCTTAACCGAGTGAACCATCCAGGCACCCCTAGCTTCCTTTTTCTTTTCTTTTTCATTATTTTTTTCTCTCTTTTTCTTTGGAATTGGGCTTAGAGTTGTTTGTTTGTTTGTTTGTTTGTTTTGTTTTTATTGTCTGTTTCTTCATTCTTTTTCTTTTTCTCTTATTTTTGGATCAAGTGTGGAGGATTTTTTTTGGACCAAGTGTGGAGGGTTTTGTTGTTGTTGTTGTTGTTGTTGTTGTTTAAGATTTTATTTATTTGACAGAGTGAGATCACAAGTAGGCAGAGAGGCAGGCAGAGGTGGGTTGGGGGGAAGCAGCCTCCCTGTGGGGCAGACTGCCCTATGCGGGGCTCCATCCCAGGACCTTGGGATCATGACCATAACAGAAGGCAGAGGCTTTAACCCACTGAGCCACCCAGGTGCCCCAAGTGTGGAGGTTTTTTTCTTTTCTTTTTCTCATTCCTTTCTTTTTCTTTTCTTTCTTTCTTTTTTTCCTCTTTCTCTCTTTCCTTCTTCTTTTTTTTTTTTCCAGGCTTTTTTCAACAAACAAATCAAAGCACATCTACTGAAAGGACCAAACACTCCCCACTGCAAGCAAGAAGGAACTCTGCAAAGGACTGATCTGTGGAAATGAGCAGCCAAAACACAACAGCAGAGTGCACACAGCATACATAAGGAACACTTCCTGAAATGTCAGGCCCTGTACTGTGTATGACCACTTTTTAATACAGCATTACTTTGAGGTGCAGAAAACAATAAGATTTCATAACATGCAAAAGATAGAAATTTAGCCAAAATGACAAGATGGAGGAAATCTCCCCAAAAGAATGGTCAAAAAGATATCACAGTCAGGTACTTGTTCACAATAGATATAAGCAATATAGCTGAACAAGAATTCAGATCAACAGTTATAATACTAGCTGGACTTGAAAAAAGCATTGAAGACACCAGAGAAACCCTTGCTACAGAGATAAAAGACCTAAAAACTGATCAGGCTAAAATAAAAAATGCTATAACTGAGATGCAAAACTAACTGGATATAATCACTATGAGAACTGAAAGAGCAGAGGATAGGATAGGTGATATAGAAGATAAAATTATGAAAATGATGAAATTGAAAAGAAGAGGAAAAGATAACTATTAGATCATTAAAGCAGACTTAGGGAACTCAGCAATTCCAGAAAGCAAACTAAAATCCATATCATAGAAATCCCAAAAGAAGAATGGGGAAAAGAGGCAGAAAGTATTTATATTTATATTTATATTTATATTTATATTTATATTTATATTTACTTATAGCTGAGAACTTCCCTAATTTGGGGGAGGAAACAGACATTCAAGTCCAAAAGGCATAGATATAAAACAACAAAAACAGTCCGTACCATAACATAATATATAGTAAAATTTGCAGAATAAAGAGAGAATTCTGAAAGCAGTTCAGGAAAAAAATCCTTGATCTATAAGGGTAGACACATAACACTCGCAGCAAACCTATTCACAGAAACATGTCAGGCCAGAAAAGACTGGCCTGATATATTCAATGTGTGATAGGGGAAAAATATACAGCAAAGACTATTTTACCCAAAAAGGCTGTCATTCAGAATAGGAGAGATAGAGTTTCCAAGACGAACAAAAATTAAAGGACCTTGTGAACATTAAACCAGTCCTGCAAGAAATATTAAAGGGGACCCTTTGAGTGGAAAGAGGGATCAAAAGTAGTAAAGACTAGAAAGGAACAGAGACAACATACAGGAACAGCAACTTTACAGGTAATAAAATGTCACTAACTTCATAACGTTCAATAATTATTGGAATGTAAATGGATTAAATGCTCCAAACAAAAGACACAGGGTATCAGAATGGATAAAAAAACAAGACCAATCCATATGCTGCTAACAAGAGACTCATTTTATTTTATTTTAAAAATCTTTTTATGTGATATGTTAATCACTGTAAAATACATCCTTTATTTTTGATGCAGTGTTCCAAGATGTACAACACCCCCAAGAGACTCATTTTAGACCCAAAGACACTTCCAGATTGAAAGTGAGGGCATGGAGAACCATTCATCATGCTAATGGACATCAAAAGAAAGCTGATGTGGACATCCTTATATGAGGCAAACTAGATTTTGACCCAAATACTGCAATAAGAGATGAGGAAGGATACTAAATAATAGACTTGTTGTCTATCCCACAAGAAGATCTAAAAATTGTAAATATTTATGCCCCTAACATGGGAGCAATAAATTATATAAATCAATTAATAACAAACTTAAAGAAACTCACTGACAATAATGCAATAATAATAGGAACTGTAACAACCCACTCACAGCGATGGACAGATCATTTAAGCAGAAGATCAACAAGGAAAGAAGGGCTTTCAGTAACACTCTGGACCAGATGGGCTTAACAGATATATTCAGAGCGTTTCATCCTAAAGCAGCAAAATACACATTTTTTCAAGTGCATATGGAACATTCTCCAGAATAGATCACATAATAGGTCAGGACTCAACCAGTACAAAAATAATGAGATCATGCCATGCATATTTTCAGACCACAATGATATGAAGCTTTCAGACAACCACAAGGAAAAAATGGAAAGAAACACAAATTCATGGAGGTTAAAGAACTTTCTACTGAGTAATTAATGGGTCAACCAGGGAATTAAAGAAGAATTTTTAAAGGTACATGAAAGCAAATGAAAGTGAAAACATAACATTTCAAAATCTTTGCAATGCAGCAAAGGCAGTCTTAAGAGGGAAGTATATAACAATATAGGTCTTCCTCAAGAAGCAAGAGAAGTCTCTAAATACACAACCTAACCTTACACCTAAAGGAGTTGGAAAAAGAGCAGCAAATAAAGCCTATAGAAGTAGAAAAGAAATAATAAGGATTAGATCAGAATCAGTAATCTAGAAATTAAAAAAAAAAAAAAAAAAAAACAACAGATCAATAAAAGTAGGAGCTGGTTCTTTGAAAGAATAAGATTGATAAACCACTCCTCACTTAGACTTATCAAAAATAAAAGAGAATGAACAATAAATCATCAATGAAAGAGGAGAGATCACAACCAACACCAAAGAAATAGAAACAATTATAAGAGAATATTATGAGCAATTACATGCCAACAAATTAGAAAATCTGGAAGAAATGGATACATTCCTAGAAACATATAAACTACCAAAACAAAAACAGGAAAAAATGGAAAACTTCTGCAGATCCATAACCAGCAAAGAAATGAATCTGTAATAAAACATCTCCCTACACTTAAGGGGGTAGGAGAAGAATAAATGAAATAAGATGGAATTGGGAGGGAGACAAACCATAAATGACTCTTAATCTCACAAAACAAACTGAGGGTTGCTGGGGGGAGGGGAGTTGGGAGAAGGGGGGTGGGGTTATAGACATTGGGGAGGGTATGTGCTTTGGTGAGTGCTGTGAAGTGTGTAAACCTGGTGATTCACAGACCTGTACCCCGGGGATAAAAATATATTATATGTTTATAGAAAATTAAAAAAAAATTAAAAAGAGGGAAAAAAAAGTCAAAAGAAAAAAAAAAATCTCCCCACAAACAAGAGTCCAGGGCTGGGTGACTTCCCAGGGGAATTCTACCAAACATTTAAAGAATTAACACTATTCTTCTGAAACTGTTCCACAAAACAGAAATGGAAGGAAAACTTCCAAATTCATTCTATGAGGCCAGCACTACCTTGATCCCAAAACCAAAGACACCACTCAAGGGAGAATAATCAACCAATATCCTTGATGCACATGGATGCAAAAATTCACACCAAGATACTAGCTAGTAGGATCAATAGTACATCAAAAGTAACATTGACCATGACCAAGTGGGATTTATTCCTGGGCTGTAAGGGTGGTTCAACATCTGTAAATCAATGTCATACATCACATTAACAAAAGAAAGAACAAGAACCATGTGATCCTCTCAGTAGATGCAGAAAAAACATTTGACAAAATACAGTATTCCTTCTTGATAAAAACTCTCTGCAGTGTAGGGATAAGGAAAACATACCTCAACATCTTAAAGGCTACCATTGAAAAGCCCACAGATAACATCATCCTCAACGGGGGAAAAACTGAGAGCTTTTCCCCTAAGGTCAGGAATTTCCATTCTCACCACGGTTGTTCAACATGGTACTGGAAGTCCTAGACTCAGCAATCAGACAACAAAAAGAAATAAAAGGCATTCAAATCAGCAAAGAAGAAGTCAAACTCTCACTTTTCCCAGATGACATGATACTCTGTAGAAAACCCAAAAGACTACACCAAAAAACTGCTACAAGAATTCAGCTAAGTCACAGAATATAAAATAACATAGAAAAAATATCAGAAGTCTGTTGCATTTCTATACATCAATAATGAAGCATCAGTTAAAAAAAACATCGAGGAATTGATCTCATTTACAATTGCACCAAAACCCATACGATACCTAGAAAAAAAACTAACCAAGAGGTAAAATATCTGTACTCTGAATTCTATAGAATGTTTTTGAAACAAACTGAAGAGGACGTAAAGCAATGGAAAGGTATTCCATGTTCATGGACTGGAAAAATAAGTATTGTTAAAATATTTACACTACCCAAAGCAATCTACACGTTTAATTCAATCCCTATCATAATAGCACCAGCATTTTTCACAGACCTAGAACAAACAATCCTAAAATTTGTATGGAACCAGAAAATACCCTGAATAACCAAAGCAATCCTAAAAAAGAAAAACAGAGATGGAAGCATCATGATTCAGGATTTGAAGCTATATTTCAAAGCGATAGTCATTAAGATAGTATGGTACTGCACAAAAACAGATGCATAGATTAATGGAACAGAATAGAAAGTCCAGAAATGAACCCAGAATAAAAGTAGATATGAAGGGGTGTCTGGGTGGCTCAGTGGGTTAAAGCCTCTGCCTTCAGCTGAGATCATTATCCCAGGGTCCTGGGATCGAGCCCAGCATCAGGCTCTCTGCTCAGCGGGGAGCCTGCTTCCTCCTCTCTCTGCCTGCCTCTCTGCCAACTTGTATTCTCTGTCTGCCAAATAAATAAATAAATAAAAATCTTAAAAAAAAATTTTTTTAAAGTATATATAAAAATAGATATGGTCAACTAATCCTGGACAAAGCAGGAAAGAATATCCAGTGGGAAAAGGCAGTTTCTTCAACAAACGGTGCTGGGAAAACTGAGCAGCCACATGCAGAAAAATGAAATGAACCATTCTCTTACAGAAAAAATAAACTCAAAATGGGTGAAAGACCTAAGCAAGACAGGACTCCATCAAAATCCTAGAGGGTAACACAGGCAGCAACCTTTTTGACCTTGGCCACAGCAACTTCTTGCAAGACGTGTCTCTAAAGGAAAGGGAAACAAAAGCAAAAATGAACTACTGGGAGAAGATATTTGCAAATGCAAATCAGATAAAGGGCTGGTATCCAAAATCTATAAAGAACTTTATCAAATTCAACACCCTAAAAAAAGAAATGTAGTCAAGGAATGAACAGAAGACATGCACAGACATTTCTCCAAAAAAGACATACAAATAGCTAAGAGATAAACGAATAAATACTCAACATCACTCAGCATCTAGGAAGTACAAATCAAAACCGCAATGAGATACCACCTCACATCCGTCAAAATGGTTAAAATTAACAAGTCAGGAAATAACAAATGTTGGCAAGGATGCAGAGGAAAGGGGAAGCCTCTTACACAGTTGGTAGGAATGCAAACCGGTACAGCCTCTTCAGAAAACAGTATGAAGGTTCCTCAGAAGCTAAAAATAGAGCTACCCTACAACCCGGCAACTGCACTACTAGGTATTTAACCAAAAAATACAATCATAGTGATTCAAAGGGGCACATGTACCCCAATGTTTATAGCAGCAATGTCCACAATAGCCAAACTACGAAAGAGCACAGATGTCCATCAGTGGATAAATGGATAAAGAAATGTGGTCTGTGTATAAAATGGACTACTACTCAGCCATCAGAAAGAATGAAATCTTGCCATTTGCAATAATGTGGATAGAACTGGAGTGTATTATGCTGAGTAAAATAAGTCAGAGAAAGACATACCGGATGCTTTCACTCATATGTGGAATTTAAGAAAACAGTTGAATGGGAGGGAAGGAAAAATAAAATAATATTAAAAACAGGAAAAGAGGCAAACATAAGAGACTCTTAACTGTAGGGAACAAACTTAGGGTTGCTGGAGAGGAAGTGGGTAGGGGGAGGGGGTAATTGGGTGATAGGTATTAAGAAGCCACTTGATGTAATGAACACTGGGGGTTATTTGCAACTAATGAATCATTAAACTCCGCCCTGAAACTAATAATACACTCACTACATGTAAACTAACTTGAATTTTAAAAATAAAAAATAAATTGTAGTTAGTACACAGTGCAATCTCGGTTTTAGGAGTAGAATTCAGTGGTCTATTATTACATTCAACACCAGTGGAGACATGGACTTTTTTTTTTTTAAGATTTTATTTATTTATTCAACAGACAAAGATCACAAGTAGGCAGAGAAGCAGGCAAAGAGAGAGGAGGAAGCAGGCTCCCTGCTGAGCAGAGAGCCCCATGCAGGGCTGGATCCCAGGACCCTGGAATCATGATCAGAGCGGAAGGCAGAGGCTTTAATCCACTGAGCCACCCAGGCGCCCCTGAGACATGGACTTTTAAACAGCCTCTCTCTCTCTCTCTTTTTTTCTCAAATGAATATGTATGCATATGTAAAAGTTGATAAGCAATGCTAAGCTGAACTTTTTAAAGTAAAAGGTTATTTTCTTAAGAGTCATTATAAAACAAAACAAAAATATACTAACACTCCCAAAGGCTGGGGAGGTGGATGTTCAGGGGATTGGAAGGAAGCAAAAGACAAAAACAATTCACCAAAGAGATGAAAGTGACAAACATATGGGGAAAAAAAGATCAACACTCTAGTACAAATAAATTAAAAGTAAAATATTACCAAATTAGCATAGATTTTTAAAACTACGTTCAGTGTTGAATATCACACAGGAACAAGCACACTTGCTACTGCTGGTGGGAGGGTAAATTTTGGATTCATACTTTCTGGAACGTGAACCTTAGAGGGGTAGATCTTTTACCCAAGTGTCTTCGCTACTAAGTGCTTTTGACTGACTGGCTATATTTCATGCCCAAAATTATAGAGTCTAAAACAGGATGAAACCAGTTCTCCTGTGTCAGTCTAATCTGCCTCTCTCAATATAACCATGTTCATGGAAGTGGCATAAGTCATTCCCACAGACAAGAACAGGAAGCACAGTCATGCACAAGGTGGAGTACCACGAAGGGACGCCGCATCCCTGGAATGGCCTCTAAGTGGTGCACATGGATGTGTAGCAGCCATAGTGCTAACTCCTCCCTGTGTCTCAGAAGCTGTGTTTGAAGGGGTTGGGATCCTTGTGGCACAGGGAGGCAGAGTAGTGCAGCTCTGCAGACCAAGGACATGGCCATGTCACTGCCTACCCACCCCAACAGGCCAGGCTGTAAGCACATTTGAGACACTCCCTGGGGACCCTCAAACATAACAGGTCCTGCTACTTGGCAGAAAATCAATATCGAATAGCCTTTAGTGTTTCCAAATGTGGCAACTGAGACAGAGAAGTTAAATAATTTGCACAAGGTCACAGAGCTAATGAGTAACCCAAGTCAGACTTGTCAGACTCCAGAGGGCTTTTCTCCCACTCTAGTTTTTCCAAAACTACAGCCACTTGCAAACCACTTCACAATTTTGTCCATATCTTTGTATACTTTCTACTATTATTTACCTAGAAAAAATTTTTAACAGACTTTAAATCAAATCACTTCTTTAATATTTGACTTAATTAAAAAAGCAATAGGTTTTAATGGAAAACGGAAAAATTCAAGGTGTTCAGATCTTTTTAATTCACATTAAACTATACCACAACTATTACATTTTGTGTAATTGTCTGTCCTAAAAATCACCTCACAAATGACAGGCGATCATTTGTAACACAGGTGGTAGGCGTGGGCCCCTCTAAGTCCAGTCCTGTAAATAAAATGGCACTATTATGTGTTCAAATGCATTGTGCCTGCTTCTGCTCATCATTCAAAAGAATCCAGAGTGAGAGCCACAGTCACCTTCAGAAGGAAGAGGGTTTTCTGATGGATGTTCCTTGTGGGGTAATACCACTTTGTCCAGACAGACAGGGCAGGGATGCTCACAGGCCTCCTTGTTAGATACTTTCTTTGGATGAGGACCTCTGATCTCCCCTCTGTGGGGCCAACTCGTTCATGAGGACTCTCCTCCAGGACCCTGTCTTCCAAGCCCGAACTAAAGACCTCCGCACATTTTGTTTCTGCTTTTTGGAGTAAGAATTATTCTGCCTCTGGCTGTGAGGTCTGATTACCTAACCAAAGGTAATTTCCTTCATCCCCCATGGGCTCCCAAATACCCCTTTAAGTTGTGATCTCTTTCTCTTCCAAGTTGGAAAATTAAAAGATGGAGGAAGCCTCTCTCTCTCTCTCTCTCTCTCAGATCTCCCTCTCCCCTACTCTCTTGCTCTTTCTCCTTCCCTCTTTCTTCTTCCCCCTCCCTCCCTCCCCCCTCTCTCTCCCTCTCTATTTCTCCCTCCCTCTGTTGCCAAACCTGAACTGGATCCTGGCGGAAGAACCAAGTGGCCCTCGGCACTCAGAGACGTTGGAGGATTGGAGGTTTATTTAACACCGGTGGACTCAGACAAGGTTGTTCTCCAAAGGTCTGAGCAAGCCCCAAGCACAAGCAGGGAGGGGGATTTATACCCTTCTACTCCCACATACTTGATACTTTTGGCTCCAGCAGGAAACGGGGTAGGAAAGAAGAACCCGGAAGGGCTTTGAGACAGGGACTGGAATTCCCTCGCTGGTTTGGTCAGCCATCTTCGAGCACAGTTTTTCCCTATCACCTCCAATGTGTCTCAGACCACCTCCAGATGAGGCATCTGCAAGGTGGTTCCTAAAATGTCAAGTCATTTTTCTCAGGGCTTTCTACATAGTTCATTCTTCTACTCCCTCCCCTTTCTCTAAGTAAGCCTGCTGACCTTGGGAAAGATGGAAACGATCCTATTAGCAGCTTTCTCCATCTGTCCAGACAGTTGTTTTGAACATCCACAAAATGAGATTCTTGGAAGAGCACTGCTCCCTTTCCCTTCAGAATGCAGCCTCCCCTCACTCTGCCACCTCCGACCATCAGAACTCAGGAGCCAACAGTATCTGGTATATCCCTCCCTTCATAAGGTTGAACTCCTTCTCTGAAAACTCAGGAACCAAACAGAGTCAGATCAGGTGCTAGCCTTTCCTATCTGAACGTGCTATCCAAATGATCACTCTCAGAACTTGGGAACTAAAGAGATCAGGAGTGGAAGGGCCACTGTCTTAAATTAGTCCCTCTGCAGTCAACACAGTTCCACAGTGACTTCCTCCCAGCAGTTCAATAGAATCAAATTCTGACAGAGTGCTTCCGAAAGAGAATTCTGGGCAGCAGTCAGGTAACTGGAAATGCTGCAGACATCATCTTTGATAGCTTCCCGAGGTGTGTTGGCCAAACTGAGTTACACATATTGTCAGTATCTTGCTTCAAGACTCTTCAGAGCTAAATACATTTGACAACACAAATTTTGTTCATGAACCTATTAACATCCTACGGAACCTCTATTCTTCAAAACAAACACATTCTTAGAAATGCAGGTTTAGGGGGTTTTCTCCAGCACTTTGTTCTAAGACAGAAGTCAGGTAACTGCTAAGTCATAGGTAACAGCGTAAATTAGGGAAAGAAAAAAAAAAAATGGTGCCCCTTCCTCAAGACACGTTTTGCCTTTACCTGTTCTAAAATTGTGGTCAGGATGCAGTTTTGTTAGAACGAGGCTCCTTTCAGAAGTTAAATGGAACTTTACTGCCATCTAGTGGAGAATTGCTCAAATAAATATACCAATCTGCAGGCTTCAGGAACAGAGTGGCTCAGATGCCTGCCTAGCTCTGCACGGTAGACCGGCCTATGTCTCCCTTACCCCCACAAAGGACCCCAAAACCACGGTCTGGGGAGAGCCCAGGGAGCTGAATTTTCAAGAAGTTCCCTGGGTGATTCTGAGGTATATCTCTGGTTAAGAAAAAACTTTGTCAGTGACAACTTGTACACAAATCAGGATGTGCAGGTAATGAGAAAGTGTGGAGGCCATTCTTGAGCTTTCAGGCACATACCACAAGCCTGTGATAGAATGCGCCTTCAGAATCTGTTGCCCTGGAGAGAGAAAAGTCTTTTAAAAAAAAAACAGAGTTTTGTTTTGTTTTTTTAAGATTCGGATAAACATACGGGTTTGGGGGGAAAGAGATTATTTAGGTTTTGAGGCTCGGTTCTTTTTTTTTTTTTTAGAGATTTTATTTATTTATTTGACAGAGAGAGATCACAAGCAGGCAGAGAGAGGAGGAAGCAGGCTCCCTGCCGAGCAGAGAGCCTGATGCGGGGCTCTGAGATCATGACCTGAGCGGAAGGCAGCGGCTTAACCCACTGAGCCACCCAGGCGCCACCTGAGGTTTGATTCTTAAGCTGAGATACGGTGAAAGAAAAGTAGCCAGGCTCACATTCCCTCCCACTGATTCCACCGAACAGGAATCACAGGAGGAAACCATGATTCTGGACAAATGTGGCCCTTTCCTCCTTAATAAAATAACCCAATGCACTTGGTAGAGTTTTCTGGTGAAGGTCTTAGTTCTGCATCTACTTGTTGGGGAAAATGACACAGTTAGTGTCTGTTAGTCCCAGTGTCTTGTGAATTGAAGATAGAGTTCCTGCCCTCCCCCACTCAAAGTAGTGCTTGGAGGGTAAATATGTAGCTGGAGGTGAGAATGCATTATAAACTCTAAAATGCTATATGGGTAAAGGCTGATTTTTATTGCTCAAAGATGCAAATAAGCCAAGGCTGATTGAAGATGACAAGGTCACCTTGGTATGCAACCCTGTAAAATTCCTTTCCTTGTCAGCAAGTTGATTTACTGAGCTTTGTTTCCTGAGACCATGGAGAGAAAGATCCTTTTCTTCCTTCTGCCAGAGTCATCTGTCTAAAACATAAATCTAACCATGTTACTTCAGCTCCTTCTTACCTGTCAGATCTCAGATTAAATGTCAGCTCCTCAGAGAGCCTTCCCTGACCCATCTCCCTCGATAGCTGCAACTCTCCCCTCCACAGTCCCTCCTCAATCCCCCTCTAAACAATTTGTCACAGTCTCCTGCTATGTCATATTGCTTTGTTGTTTCTTTTCTTTGTCTCTCTACTCTCCAGTGAATGTAAGCTCCCTGAAGGAGGTTAAGGATGTGTTTGTGTTACTGACTATTCTCTCTAGCAGAGGCTAGATCAATGTCAGCTACCAAGTGAACGAAGTATTCTTCCTCATGTAGGAGGTCTCCTTCAGACTACCGTGTCCCCTTTCTATGAAAATTCAGCCCCCATCCACCCACAGGGATGGGTCCTTAGAAGTCTTATTTGAATGTGACTAGACCAAGAGTCAGGACCACCCAGTACTCTTTTCTGAAAATTTAGGGCAGGCTGAGCTGCAGTCAACCTGATCTGCGGCTTGAACTATAAAAAGGTATATCAACAGTTGCAGAGAGACCATGTTTGTTCATGTGCCTAAGAGAAAAAGCCAATCTACCTAGGAGAGAAAGAGGGGGGGGGAAAAAAACCAACTAGGAAACTATGAGGGTTCGAGAGAGAGTGTCCTAATTTTCCAGTGCTAACTCCAGGTTCTCATGTGGCCCGGTTGCCCATGGGTTCGACAAGAGCCACAGGTTCATGTGTTCCTTCCAATAAATTCGCCTTTATGCTTAAACCAAGTTAAAATGCATCTAGTTGAAGCTGTGCTTTCCACTAGATGAGGGGCCTCTGTAGGCAGGGACTGTTTCTCATTCACCCCTGGATCCCAAGGCCTGGCATATTGATGGACGTGGAGCAAACACCTGTGAAAGAAGAGAGTTCATTTCTTTACTGCACAAAAGTCAGTTTGTCTTTTTCCACTTACACTGTTCCACAATGCTCCCCCGTAAACTGTAGAGGTCAGATGTCACAGACTGGTTGCCCAAGTGTTGAATCAGTCCACAGGGTTATTTTGTTTTGTTCTGTTTTAATTCTGGTTTGGCCAGTATAGTTTTGGAAAAGAGGAAGGAAGGGGGGGAGGGGGGAGGGAGGGGGGAGGGGGGAAGGAGCTAACATTTAATTATGGAGAGATTTCAGATAAAAATCCAAATTTCCAGCTTCTCTTTAAAAATCAGAATATTTGACAACCTCAAATTCTAAAAGCCAAATGTTCTACATCTTCTTTCCGATGGTCCAGGGAGAAGCCATCTGTTCTCTCATTGGAGGCAGGCAACAGAATCCAAGACCCAACAGTCCGAAAGGGAAAGACTAAGACCAGAAAGCTTTTTATTTCCCCCTCTTTCTCTCTCTCTCTCAACAAGAAAAACCTGCTCCCTCCCAGAGATAGCTGCCACAGGATTATAAAACAGAGGCTCAACCAAAAACTCTGGCAGCATCCCTATAAGAAATGTTTCTGACTTTGGACAGTCATAGCTAGCCACAGCTTCTGCTGACTGGAGTCACCCTTGAAGCTCATCTGTATAAGGCTTTTTGGCCTTGCGCACTGAAGAAATCTGCTAAGCAAAATGATGGGGTCAAAGCAAGCTCATTAAATTTTTACACTGCTCTACTGCCTGACCCACACTCCCTCGGGCACTCTTACCTCTCAGAGACTTACGGTTTCAGCCTGGGAGGCTCTGTCCTCATGCCCCAGGGATAGCACACAATCCCATCAGACACACAGGAAAGGGTGAAGGTTTACCAAGAGTAAGGAAAACATCCACCCATCACCACAGCACATTCCCACTATACAGAAGTCCCCCCAATCCATGGTTTCAGTTACAACTGCAGCTTGAAAACATTAAATGAAAATTTCCAGAAATAATTCATAAGTTTTAAATTCTATGCCATTCTGAATAGCATGAAATATAGCAAAACCTGCCAGGTCCACTTGGAGCATGACTCATTCTTTGTCCAGCATGCCCTTGCTGTATATACTACCACCTGGTAGTCACTCAGCAGCCGACCCAATTATCATATCGACCATCATGGTGTTACAGTGCTTGTGTTCAAGGAGACCTTATTTGACTTAATAATGGCCCCAAAGCACAAGACTAGTGGTGCCAACAGTTCAGAGATGCCAAAGAGAAGCCATATAGCACTTCCTTCAAGTGAAAGTTCCCACTTAATAAGAAAAGAATGAAAAATTGCATGTTGAGATTGTTAAAATCTATGGTAAGAATGAATCTTTTATCATGAAATTATGAAGAAGGAAAAAGACATTCATGCTGGTGTTATATTTGTTTTGCCTAATTTATAAATTAAACTTTATCATAGATATCTATGTTCAGGAAAAAACATAGTATATTTAGGGTTCAGTCCTATCCATGGTTTTGAGCATCCACTGGGGGTCTGGGAACATATCCTGTGTGGATAAGGAAGGTGATGTACTGTTGTCTTAAGCTAGAAGCAAACTCCAAGACAGGAATTTGAGGGCAAGGATTGCCTGTGAAGAGATCCCAGGAGTGAAAGAGGAAGAGAAGGCAGGCAACACAGAGCATATTATCAAACCGGTCACCACTGTGGACCATTGGAATTCAATTCTCTGGAAAATTCTGGGAGACTATGTGGAACGTCCCTCTGAGTCATCTGCCCTAATCCCCAGAGGTGAGAAAGCTGGGGTATTTATCTCCCAAACCCCATCCACCGTGAGCTCAGGGGTGTTAGGGCCATTCACTCCCAGCACCTTGGGTCTGTCCCAAGGATGGAATCCCTCAAGTGCAAAGCTGAAGATGCTTGCAGAAACACAGGCTTACTAGAGCCTGAGCAAGGTGTTCTAAGCACCTGCTAAACTGCTCCATCCCATGTCCCTACCTCAGCTTAACACAGCAATCACCCCGACAATCAGGGAGATAGTCACAGGGAGACAAATGTGACAATTATGTATCACATCGTGGAAATTAAGCATTTGCAGAATGGTTTGCTTGTTTGGTAATATAATTTTCTCTATTCTGGCCAAAATAACGTCAAATCTTTTTCTGTTTTAAAAACCACCAGAGAAAATCATAATTCAGTGCGCTTCCCACCTTCTGCCTCCTCAGACCCAAAAGAGGTTCAGGCTTGATTAATTCTCCTCAAAGGAACACATTACAAATGGGGAGAAGTGGACCTTTCATTCTGAGCCAGTTGTTCTCATCTTTGCCAGGGTCCACTGGGACCTGACATGTTGAAATCCTGGGGTTTCTGAGAGGCAAATAGCTTTTGCCCTACAGTCCTTTTTCACCTGCCCATCCATGCCTTTCTTCCTTTGTGGGAGAAAGGCCTACTGAGCCTTATGGTAATGTTAATTTTGATCATTTATCATTGGAACATTGTTCATTCATGTGCTAATTTTTACATCTCACTGTCAATTCAGGAAAGTTCACCAGATGTTCTGGATGAGTATTTGGTATTTTCTTTACAGAGATGCTAACATCCCAGGTGCTAGAGGGTCTCCATCCACATAAAAATTCCACCCCTAACACAGTCTTCCACATCTTCACAGCCACCAATCTCATCAGAGAGTCTGGCACTCAACTCTCATCCGAGCAAAAGAACAGTCCTAAGGCTGCCATAAAAAAGGAAAGGGCTCTCAATTCCTGGTTCTCACTCACAGATCCAGATGTCAAATCCCTAGCATTTGATTCAATCCCGCAGGCTTGGTTAACTCCTACTTATTACGCCCAATGCTGGGTGAAATGCTTAGGATAGAAAGGCAAGAGGGCTTTATCTCTGCTTACAATAAACTCAGAAAAAGGTGAGAAAGATGGAAAAGTAAAGGAATGATGGGAACGTAGTGTGGTGATTGTGTGAATAGCAACTGTCTCCAGAAGGAAGCATAGGATTTGGTTACCAATTAGGTGTGGAGGATGAGAAAAACTCCCACCTCTGGCTTGGATGAAGAGGGTGGCCAAACAACTGATGTTAGAAATAAAGGGCAAGGAGCCAGGTAGATGGGATGGTGTGGGAAGATGGCAGTGGGAAGATCAGATCAATGGGCTCATTAACTTTTCTCATTCAGCGGATGCCCTCCAGGCACTAGATGCCATGTTGGGAATACAATAGGAAGTCACACAAGGCATTTGTATTTATGGAGCTGATATTCTGTTGGAAAAAAGAAAAAAGAAAGAAAGAAAATAATTAAGAATAATAAATAAACAAGACATTTTTATAGACTGGTTTTGTGGCAATGTGAGAGAAAAGAAGAGTAAGAATGAGGGGTACCTTGGTGGCTCAGTGGGTTAGGCCTCTGCCTTTGGCTCAGGTCATGATCTGAGGGTCCTGAAATTGAGTCCCGCATCAGGCTTTCTGCTCACCAGGTAACCTGCTTCCCCCTCTCTCTCTGCCTACGTGTGATCTCTCTCTCTCTGTCAAATAAATAAAATCTTTTAAAAAAAGAATAAGAATGAAAGTAAGCTATAGACACAGTGTTGTATGGCAAGACTTCACAACCTGGCTTTATATTAGAATTATCTGGAATGGTTTTTAAAACTATGCTAATGTCTGATGATTTCTTAGATACAAGACCAAAAACACAAGTGATAAAAGAAAAAGTTGATAAGTTGGACAAAAGATTCCAGAAGTGACAACTCAGAATAAGAGAAAATATTTGCAAGTCACATATCTAATAAGAGACTTGTATCCATTATATATAAAGAACTTTTAAAACTCAATAATGAGAAGACAATTTAAAAAGAAAAGTATCTGAATTGGCATATCTCCAAAGAAGGTATACAAATGGCCAATAAGCCCATGAAAAGATGCTCAACGTCATTAGTCATCACAGAAATACATACCATAATGAGATATCACTTTATATCCACTAGAATCACTATAATAAAAAAGATAGACAATAATAAGTGTTGGCAATGATGTGCAGAAATTGGAATCCTCATTTATTGTTGACAGGAATATAAAATGGTCCAGTTGCTAGTGTGGTAGTTCCTCAATGACTGGGGAATTAAATTAAACACAATTACCTAATTACCCAGAAATTTCATTCCTAGATATCTACCCAAGAGAAATTAAATCATATGTCCACTAAAGATTTGTACATGAATGTTCATAGCAACATTATTCATAATAGCCACAAAGAGGAAACAAGCCAAATGCCCATTGACTAATAAACAGATAAACATAATGTGGTATATCCATATGCTGGAATATTATTCAGTCATATAAAGGAGTGAAGTACTGATATTTGCTATAACATTTGTAAACCTAGAAAACACACTAAGCGAAATAAGTCTGTCACAAAGAATTGCATATTGTGTGATCATATTTATATGAAATCTCAAGAGTAAGCAAATCTATAAAGACAGAAAGTAGATCAATATTTGTCTAGGGCTAGAATGAAGGTGGGGGAGTGGGGGGGTTATTAGTTAAAGGTCTTATTTTTAAGATGATGAAAATGTTCTGAAAGTAGATTATAGTGATCTTATGCAACTCTGTAAATGTACCAAAAATCACTGATTTGTACACTAATGAGTGAATTTTATAGCATGTAAATTATATCTCACTAAAACTATTAAAGAATTCAAAATAAAATATGCATAATTTGAAATATGTATGAATATATGTATATATTGATGCCTACCTTGGGCAATAATTCCCAAACTTGGCTGCAGATTAGAATTACCTGGGAATGTCTACAGCACATCCCATATTGTTTAAATCAGAATGTCTGTCAGAGTGGGAATCCATTTCCAAGGTACTTCGAAGTATGCAGTCAAGTTTGGTAACCACTGGCCCAGTCCCATACCCATGATACTGAACTGGCTAGCAAGCACATCGGGAGTTGGTCGTTTTAAGGTTCCCAAGTAATTCTGGAGGGCAGCACCTGAAAGCCACTGGTGAGGGGATGCCACCACATGCATTCCACTCCATCAGTTCAGTGTGGAGAACTAAATTCAGCCCAAGGGGGGCCTGATTGTTTTAAAGGTCATCATATTCCCGAAGAGTAACTGGCTCAGGAGGGAGCATGTGACATATTAGAATATTGTCAAAGAATTGGAAAGAAGTTTTCGTTGCTCTTAAGAGAGAACAAGAAGCCAGTTCTCTCTCTCTTATTAAATGGGACTGGGAGAGCAGTTGACTCTGATGGGAGAAATAAATCAGTCTTGGGATGAAGCCATCACTTGGATCCAGAGAGTTGGAGAAGGCCTGGGTCCTTGATGCCATGGCCAAACTGCTGGGCCAAACAGCCCTGAAACCCTCACTGCTTCTGGCCTGTCTGGTATGCCAACCAATAGATTTCCATCTTATTTAAGCCAGTTTGAGTTAAGTTTTCCATTACTGCCTTAAACTAACACAAGCAGTCATAGATGGTATCTCTAAGAGAGTAAAATATTAAAGTGAACCAAAAGATGCAAAGGATCCAGCCTGTAAATATCTTATAGAAGGGATATGAGTACAGAGAGCAGCATGTACAAATGCCCTGAAACAAAAATAGCTTGAATGTGTTCAAAGAACAGGAATAAGTGGCCAGAGGGAGCAATTCTACCAAAAGCTGGTTCATCAAGAAATAAAAGAGGATTCTAAGCAGGGATGTATTTGACTCATTGAAGGATATAAAGGTAGTTCAAGTGAAATAACCAACTTCATTATAAACCACTCTGCTTGGCACAAAAGAAAGCAAGAAATGTCTGGAGAGTAATCTTTCCATTGGGATGCAAATGATCCCTTTGGAAGAAAAAACAGTATCTTGATCATTACCAAGACAGCTTCCCAGCAATGATACCATTTGATCCTAGTGTACTATAATGATATGATGCTCTGATTTTTTAAAATCAAGAGCAGACAGGTAGAGGGTTATGTGTGTACATGCACACTTGTGCATGTGTATGTGGGGGGCTGTATATGTAAAGAAAGAGTTGGTGATTTTGCTAAGCCAAGGATGGCAAAGAAGAATTCAGAGTCCCCAAAGACCATAAAGAACATTAAAACTGAAAGTCTATTCTCTGAGATTCATAAGCTGCAAACTTAAAAGCTCATGCCTGCATTCCTAAGTGTTTTCCCTTCATCTAAAAAGCGTGAAGAAGAGAGAGAATATGGTCTTTAGAAAACATTGCTAAAGGTCATTTCTCAAGATAGCCTTGAATATTTCATAGCTTTAAAGTGAGGGAGCAGCCTCAAAGGAAAGCTTAACACCATCTGCCTCTTGTCTTAGCTATCAGCTCTGGCTTCTCAGGGGGTAGACTTTATTAAATAAACAGCAAAGAGGCCAAGTTATTGAGCGGGTTACAGCCTCTTGCATCTTTGAGGAGGTCGTATGTGCTCACACCACTCTGGAATAAAAGATGGAAAGGTGCTTCCTGATAGTCCCCAAAGTCTTGGAACAAGAAGGGTAATAACTGCAGAGCAAGTCAGGACTCCTGGGCCCTTGTGTCCACAAGGAGATTAGAATGGAGTCTCAATTGAGCATTGAATCTCTCTGAAATCAGCTTTCTTCTCCGTAGAGCTGAAGTGAAGCTGTCCTTGCTCCCTCGCAGGGACAAAAAGGCATTCATGGCATGAAGGGGCACTGAAACATGTGAGGAGCGGCACTGGGGACAGGAACTGTGTGTAGAATAGGGCAGAGGGCCTGGAGAGAAGAGAGGTCTTTCTTCAGAGAAAATGGTTCTCTCCAAATGCTACTGAGAGACTCAGTAATCATTTCAGTCCATTCATCTCCTTCGTGGAAACCCTCTAACATCAATGAGATGATTTCTGTAAGTAATAATTAGGAAGATTACAAAGAATCTCAATATGAATGAAAACTTGTCAGCAGTCTCAATTGCTTTAACCTGAGTCCATAGCCATCATCTCATTTTATAAGATAATACTTTGTCCTGGTGACTGTGACTGCATCTCACTAAATGCCTTAGCAAAGTGAGCTGGGCCCGTGGTCTGCAACTTCCCTCAAAAGTTGACTTGAAACTTCTGTTGAAAATGAAATGGTATATTAATAGCCTCCATCTGTTGTCTCCTATCTTTGGTATGTTCACATAAGGCCCCAACAAGAAATGGGAAGTGCCCCTCATGCTGTCTTGTTCAGTGTGGGCAGGGCTGTGGCCAGCTCTGTCAGTGGAAGCACAGTGTTGATCCGAAAGCAGGCTTCTTGACTGACGCTATCTCCTCCTGGACAGAAACCAATTTCAGTGAGAACTTTGTAATTTAGAACTCAAGGATATAAGATGCATTCAGGGAATCATTTTC
The DNA here is from genome assembly GCF_022355385.1 of Mustela nigripes. Lineage (NCBI taxonomy): Eukaryota > Metazoa > Chordata > Mammalia > Carnivora > Mustelidae > Mustela > Mustela nigripes. Next base: position 23,893,101 of record NC_081573.1, read on the forward strand.
CCTCTACAAATTATGGGTTTTTCATTTAAGAGGTTTAATATCACTGAAAGGGCCTGCTTCTTCTTCTTCTTTTTTTCTTCATTTTGAAAACTGTCGTATTGAAGCTCTCAGAACAGAGGCTTCGAAATGAGAATAAAGGCCTGTGTTTCAGACAAAGAAATCTATTGTTCTCTCCATAGAGGCAGAAGAATTATGTCAGGCAACAAATATTTATTTATTCAGCAAGCACTTGAGTGTTTAGGCAGAGTGGCAAACCTAAATGTCTGGCACATAGCAGGTGTTCAATAAATCTGTGAGGGAAGGACGGGGGAGGGAGGGAAGAACAGCTAGGCAAAGATTCTACGGCAGAAATTCCAAGACTTTGAAGACCGTCTGTTCTAAACACCAGCATACCTAACAGTGCACAGTATTTAAGTCAAAATATCCCCTCTGGAATAGAGGAACATGAGTAGCAGATGCCTAGAATGATAAGAACTGATTCAGAGGGAAGGCTCTTGGGTCAGATACAGTCATACAGAATCCTGTTCCTTTTCTTACCAATTGTGTGACAATGGGCAAGATACTTCATTTCTCTATGCCTTCTTGTCCTCATTTGAAAAACAGCCATTATTCTTTTTTTTTTTTTTTTTTTTTTTTTTTTTTTTTTTTTTTTTTAACACATGGCTCCACTCAGCTGGAACTTTCTTTCTTTCTTTTTTAAATTTTTATTTATTTTTAAAATTTCTTTTCAGTGTTCCAGAATTCATTGTTTATGGACCACACCCAGTGCTCCATGCAATATGTGCCCTCCATAATACCCACTACCAGGCTCACCCAACCTCCCACCCCCTACCCCTCCAAAACCCTCAGATTGTTTTTCAGAGTCCACAGTCTCTCAAGGTTCATCTCCCCCTCCAATTTCCCCCAGCTCCCTCCTCCTCTCCATCTCCCCACGTGCTCTGTATTATTTCTTATGCTCCACAAATAAGCAAAACTATATGATAATTGACTCTCTCTGATTGACTTATTTCACTCAGAATAATCTCTTCCAGTCCAGTCCATGTTGATACAGAATTTGGGTATTCATCCTTTCTGAGGGAGACATAATACTCCATCGTGTATATGAACTACATCTTCCTTATCAATTCATCCATTGAAAGGCATCATGGTTCTTTCCACAGTTTGGTGACCGTGGCCATTGCTGCTATAAACATTGGGGTACAGATGGCCCTTCTTTTCACTACATCTGTATCTTTGGGGTAAATACCCAGTAGTGCAATTGCAGGGTCATAGGGAAGCTCTATTTTGAATTTCTTAAGGAATCTGCACACTGTTTTCCAAAGTGGCTGCACCAACTTGCATTCCCACCAACAGTGTAAGAGGGTTCCCCTTTCTCACATCCTTTCCAGCACACATTGTTTACTGTCTTGTTAATTTTGGCCATTCTAACTGATGTAAGGTGGTATCTCAATGTGTTTTTGATTTGAATCTTCCTGATGACTAGTGATGATGAAGATTTTTTCATGTGTCTGTTCTTTTGTATGTCTTCATTGGAGAGTGTCTGTTCATGTCTTCTGCCCATTTTTTGACATGATTATCTCTTCTGTGTGTGTTGAGTTTGAGGAGTTCTTTATAGATCCTGGATATCAGCCCTTTGTCTATATTGTCATTTGCATATATCTTTTCCCATTCTGTGGGTTGTTTCTTTGTTTTGTTGACTGTTTCCTTTGCTGTGCAGAAGTTTTGATCTTGCTGAAGTCCCCAAATTTTGGCTTTTGTTTCTTTTGCCTTGGAGACATATCTTGAAAGAAGATGCTGTGGCTGATGTCAAAGAGGTTACTGCTTTTGTTCTCCTCTAGGATTCTGATGGATCCTGACCCAGGTTGAGGTCTTTCATCCATTTTGAGTTTATCTTTGTTAGTGGTGTAAGAGAATGGTTGAGTTTCATTCTTCTACACATAGCTGTCCAATTTTCCAAGCACCATTTATTGAAGAGACTGTCTTTTTCCAACTGTATATTTTTTCCTACTTTGTCGAAGATTATTTGACCGTAGAGTTGAGAGTCCATATCTGAGCTCCTTACTCTGTTCCACTGGTCTATATGTCTGTTTTTGTGCCAGTACCATGCTATCTTCGTGATCACAGTTTTGTAGTAAAGCTTGAAATCAGGCAATGTGATGCCCCCAATTTTTTTTTCAACTTTTCTTTACCAATTCGGGGTCTCTTCTGATTCCATACAATTTTTAGGATTGTTTGCTCCAGCTCTTGAAAAAATGCTGGTGGAATTTTGATTGGGATAGCATTGAAAATATAGATTGCTCTAGGCAGTATAGACATTTTAACAATGTTTATTCTTCCAATCCTTGAGCATGGAATGGTTTTCCATTTTTTTGTGTCTTCTTCAATTTCTTTCATGAGTGTTCTGTAGTGCCTCGAGTACAGATCCTTTACCTCTTTGGTTAGGTTACCTTTTGGTCAGAGGCTTTAACCCACTGAGCCACCTAGCTGCCCCAGAGGATAATCTTTTTAATGTGCTGTTGTATCCTATTAGCCAGGATCTTGTTGAGAATCTTAGCATCCCTATTCATCAGGGATATTGGACTGAAATTCTTTTTGGTGGGGTCTTTGCCTAGTTTGGGGATCAGGGTAATGCTGGCTCCATAAACAACCTGGAAGTTTTCCTTCACTTCATTTATTTGAAACAGCTTCAGGAGAATAGGTATTATTTCTTCTTTGAAAGTTTGGTAGAATTCCCCCAGGGAATCCATCAGGTCCTGGACTCTTGTTTTTTGATCACTGCTTCAATCTTGATACTAGATATTGGTCTATTCACATTGTCAACTTCTTCCTGATTCAGTTTTGGAAGTTTATAGGTTCCCAGGAATACATCCATTTCATCTAGATTGCTTAACTTATTGGCATATAACTGTTGATAATAATTTCTGATATCTGTTTCTATTTCCTTGGTGTTAATTGTGATATCTCCCTTTTCATTCATGATTTTATTAATTTAGGTCTTCTCTGTTTTCTTTTGGGTTAGTTTGGCCAGTGCTTTGTCTATCTTATCGATTCTTTTAAAAAACAAGCATCTAGTTTCATTGATGCATTCTACTGTATCTCTAGTTTCTATCTCATTGATCTCTGCTCTAATCTTGATTATTTTCCTTCTTGTGTGTGGAGTTGGTTTCATTTGTTGTTGATTCTCCAGTTCTTTAAGGTGCAGAGACAGCTGGTGTATTCTGGATCTTTCAGTTTTTTTGAGGGAGGCTAGGATGGCTATGGATTTCCCCCTTAGGACCGCCTTTGCTCTATCCCATAGGTTTTGGACCAAAATGTCTTCATTCTCATTGGTCTCCATGAACTGTTCAAGTTCTTCTTTGAGTTCCTGGTTGATCCAAACATTCTTAAGCAAGGTGGTCTTTAGCTTCCAGGTGTTTGAATTCCTTCCAAACTTTTCCTTGTGGTTAAGCTCCAGTTTCAAAGCATTGTGATCTGCGAATATGCAGGGAATAATCTCAATCTTCTGGTATCAGTTGAGCCCAGATTTGTGACCCAGTATGTGATCTATTCTGGAGAATGTTCCATGTGCACTCGAGAAGAATGAGTATTCTATTGTTTTAGGGTGGAATGTTCTGTATATATCTATGAGGTCCATCTGTTCTAATGTGTCATTCAATGCTCTCCTTTCTTTATTGATTTTCTGCTTGGATGATCTATTGCTGAGAGTGGCATGTTAAAAAACCCCTTCTATTAATATATTCATATCAATATGACTCTAATATCTTGATTATCTTGATTAACAGTTGTCTTATGTAGTTGGCTGCTCCCATATTGGGGGCATAATTATTTACAATTGTTAGATCTTCTTGGCAGATAGACCCTTTAAGAATGATGTAGTGTCCTTCTGTAACTCTGACTATAGTCTTTAGTTTAAAATCTAATTTATCCGATACGAGAATTGCTACCCCAGCCTTCTTTTGAGGCCCATTGGCATGAAAGATGCTTCTCCACCTCTTCAATTTCAGTCTGAATGTATCCTCACGTTCCAAATGGGTCTCTTATAGACAACATATGGATGGGTCCTGTCATTTTATCCAATCTGCAACCCTGTGCCATTTTATGGGCACATCTATGCCATTCATGTTGAGAGTGATTATTGAGAGATACATTTTTATTGACATCGTGTTACCTGTGAAGTCTTTGTTTCTATAGATTGTCTCCATATATTTCTGTTCAATAATATTCTTGGTTTTTTTCCTCTTTTATAGAACCCCCTTCTTTAATATTTCTTGCAGTGCCAGCTTGGTGGTCACATACTCTTTTAAACCTTGCCAGTCTTGGAAGTTCTTTATCTCTCCATCCATTTTGAATGCCAGTCTTGCTAGATAAAGTATTCTTGGCTGCCTGTTCTTCTCATTTAGTGCCCCAAATACATCTTGCCAGCCCTTTCCAGCTTGCCATGTTTCTGTGGACAAGTCTGATGTTATTCTGATGGGCTTTTTTCTGTATGTAAGGAATCTCAAGAGCCCCTGTCTACAATTATGATTCATCATTTTCAAAATCAGGTGTCTCAAGGCCTTTTTAGATTCTATGATCTTGGGGGAAAACCTTTCTGCCTCTAGTACACGAAATCTGGTTCCATTCACGAGACTGGGAAAATTTTCATGGAGAATTGGTTCAACTATATCCTCTAGTCTTCTTTCTTTCTCCTCTGCCTCAGGGTTTCCAATAATTCTGATGTTGGAATTTTCATGGCATCATTTATTTCCCTAATTCTGTTTTCATGGTTTCCAAGCTGTTTGTTCCAGGCTTCCTCCTCATCCTTTTTCTCAATCAGTTTTTCTTCTAGATCACTAATTATACCTTCTGCCTTAGTTACTCTAGTTTTTAGAAAATTGAGATTAGATTGGAGCTCTTTGAAGGCATTGTGAACGTCATCCCTGGTGGCTTTCACTTCTTCCTTAATCAATTCCATTTTGTCATTAAAAGCTTTCTCCAACCTAGCCATTGCCTGCATAATTGTTAGCCTGAATTGCCTTTCTGACATATTGTTTATGTCCATATCCAATAGCTCTGATGGAGAGGGCACAGTCTCTGAATTTTTCCTCTGTTGGGCATTCCTCCTTTTAGTCATTTTGGTGACAGATGGCTGAGGGAATGTGTAGCTGAATGTATCAATTGTGGTGCAGGCAAGGTGCACTCTGGAACACTTTTGGGCAATCAGGAGTCATCATCAAAAAGAAAGAAAAAAGAAAAAAGAGAGAGGGAGAGAGACAGGGGGAAAAAAAGAGAGAAAATAAAAGAGAATATCCAGCCCAAATGAGCAAAGGTAAGATTTATAAAATATACAAACAGAAACAGACCAAAAAAACCGACAAAAGTAAATGATAAGAAAAAAAAAAAAAAAAAGAGCCCAGCCCAAATGAACCTCAAGTCTAAGATTTATACACTACCAGAAAAAAAAAACAAATACATAGAAAAATTGATGGAAGAAAAAGATGGGAATGTGGTTATAAATTCCCAGTGTGGGTGAGGAAGATTATTTTGCTCTTCCTGGATGTATCTTGATATCTTTGCTAAAGGACTCAAATTTCCTGATATCAAGGGGGGATTAAAAATTGTTTATATTATAAGGGTAGCATTAATTGGGGAAAGGGGATTACCTTGAAGCTTATCTCTATACAAATATTAAAAAATGAAAAAATAGATAAGAAAAAGAAAAACACAGGTATATGTATCAAAAAAGTTCAAGTTAAAAGGTTATTATGGAAATTGTTGTACTGAACATCTCATTGTGATGGGAAATAGGTTAAAAATTATTTTTAAAAAATTGAAAAGAATGAGAACAGTGGAAATGAATTAAAAAGAAAAGTTGTATCTATGAGGTAGTGGTGGTTGTCCTCTTGGTTTTTGTTGTTGTTGTTTTATTTTGTTTTGTTTTGTTTTTTGTTTTATTTTATTTTGTTTTGTTTTTTTTCGGCTGGCTTTCTGGGGGAGAGTCCTGCCAAGTGGTTTTCCAGGCAGTCTTGCTAGAGTTGAGTCCTTCTGCCCCCTATCAAGGGGCTGGGCTCTGAGGAAACCAGTTTTTCAGGCTTTGCTCTCTGGAGGTTTTTGTTTTGTTTTGTTTTGTTTTGTTTTCCTCCCCTTGGTGGGTTTTCAAGATTCTTTGTCTGTTCCCCTCTGGGTGCTCCAGATCACATAAATTCCCCCTCTGCCACCAGCAGAGCACATCCCCAGTCACAGTCTCAGGAGTAGCAAAAGCTCCCACTATACCTAAAACCAGGAGAAGTGCTAGTCCAGAGAGCTGGCTTCCAGTGGCTGCCTCCACCATGGCTTTCTGGGCAGGTCCAGACCACCAGAGAGGTCCCAACTAGATAGCACACTGAGATTTTCCCGCGGACCCAGCTGGGAGTGTTCAGACTCTCCAAGTACTACAGAGCACCAGCTAGAACTGGCATGGACCTCTCTCAGGGGAGGGTGTGGAGCGTGACTCAGACCCCAGTCACAGAGCATGCCTGCAGAGTGCAAAAGGTTGTGGTTCTAGAGAGTGCTGGCTGGCATCCACACCAGACTCTCTCACACATGCCGCCACCCAGATGCTCTCACCTGCACCAGCAGCTCATGGACCAAGGCCTGGCTTCTTCACCACACTCTCTCTGGCTCAGTGACAATGGTGGCCATCCTGGGTCCATGGGCTTAAGCCCCTGTCCCTAATCAGCTGATTCCACCAATTTCCCCTTAAGATCTTTTGCTGTTTTTGAGTGTTTTCAACCAGACTCCAAGTTAATGCTGTCCTCAATCACAGGGCACTCTTGTATTGGGGCATTGCGTTCCAATGGATCACTTCTGGTGGCTCCCTTCCCCTTTAGTTTTTCTTCCAATAACATCCCAATGTTCCCACTCCACTTTACCTGTCCACTGGCATCTTCTGCCCCCGTAGAGACCCAGAAGTGTATAATTCTAATCTCAGGCTGATTTCATGAGTGATCAGAGTTTTTTGGTAGATAATCAGCTTACTTAAGAGGAACAGTTGAAACAGCACCTCCTACTTTACCACCATCTTTGCTCAGATCACCAACAGGCATTATTGTTATTTTGGAACATACTGTCAGTTTACTCAAGACCCATTCATAAACCCCTTTCCCTTTCTCTTACTCAGCTTTAAAGAGCAGAAATTTCAATATCCCATTCCCTAGCCTCCTAGTCCTTTAGAGGCCAGGTATATCCTGGGGGGTCACTGGCTGTGGGTTTATGGGAAAGCTGTTGCTTTCCTGATAAAGGGAGGATGCCTTTTTGGTTTCTCTACAAATGAGCATCCTGAGGGCAGAGACTATGTTTTCCCATCCTGTGGAGTTCCATGAGAACCCAACTAGCTGAGTTCAGGCTTAGGCATGTAGTTGGTCTTATGGGAAAACTCAGCTTGAAATCAAGCATGGTCTGAGCTGCACTGAATTGTTCATTTGCTTCAGTAACCTTTAAATACAAAGGCCAAAAAATAATTCTGTGTGGTGGGCTTTGGAAAGGTTATCAGGGAGAGCTAGAAACAGGCAATTATTGACAAAATAAAAAATAATGAGAATCAAGGCAATTTGATGAGCAAGTTTGCAAAGAGAAGAAAAAAATAATTTGTCCAGCACTCCAACACACGTTCAAAAAAAAAATGGCTAGATCAATTCATTAGGTTTTTGTTTTTAATTTCAAATTCAAACACTCTCTGGAGGACCTGTGGGCATGTGCTCATGATTAAAAATACATTACAGTATTCTTAGCTATCATAAAACAACATAAGAGCAGCGGCATAATTACATGTGACTTCTAAAATATAGCTGGCTCCCTTGGCTTTGTGCTTAGCAAGCCCCTGAAGGATCGATGAAACCACAAACGTGGACCATTTCTCCTCTTGATCCCCTTCCAGAATCGAGGTTACTTCCCAGCCCACAACTAGTATCCTCCTTCCAGGCTTGTATTTTTTCATCCAGGACTTTCATAAACAGATTTCCCACCTCCACTGTGAGTGACTCATATCTTGGGCTGAATTGTGAGCTAAGATTTAAAGCCCAAAGCATGAGAGTAAGCACTTCACAGTGTACAGGGTTTTTGACAGATATTGTCTCCCTTGATTGATAAAGTGCAATACAAATGTGAAGTTTTGTTGTTGTTTTTTAAATTAGCATTGAGTGTTCATTCTGATCCCCAAAGATTAGCAAATGTTTAAATATTAAGCAACAGTATAACATTACCCCAGAGTAGCTTTTACACTGAACATATGTATTATTTTCCCAACTCATCATTAAGGAGGGTAATATGCAAGAAAAACACAGCACAAAAACTCTTCTTGATAAATGCCAGTAAATAAATGTACATGTGTAGGGCAAATGCTTTAAAAACTGAAAGCAGATTGGTCAGGCTTGTGACACCTCTGGTTCCTACACGCTTTTCCAATGCATTCACTTTGAAGTTGTATGGCTACCCCGAGATGCACATTTTGGTTCTGCATAATCTAGTTGCATTTCTTTGTGAAGCTTTCATAATAACCTGCTTATCAAAATATTCTTTATAAAATTGGAGTGGTATATATTAACTGAGGAGCTCCTTGACATTTTTAAGCCCAATGTCAGTACTGCCCAAATACAAGCTAGATTATCATGTACTTTTCAAAACAGTTTAATGCCTTGTCTCATGAACTCTGACAGTCTGGCAATTAAGATTAAAAAGAGGCATTTGTTTGTAGAAAGTGCATAGGGGCCTGGAATTGACATTTCCCGCAAGCATTGTTGCCAACCCTCCAATAGGAAATCAGGACTGGCATAGTAAGTTGTGCCAGTGATCTGTAGGAGCTCACTGCTGCACTCTGTTTGCAGCAGACATCTGTGGGGGTCTCCCATTCATGGCCCCATGGCATCTAGCATTTCCATACTTACCAGCCCAATTTCTTAGGGCAGACTGCCTTCCCTTGCCTGAGAGCTTTATCCTGCCACTGGAGACCATTCTGGCCATATTATGTGACAGGCCAGAAATGCTGAGAAATTAAGCTTCCCAAGAACAACACTCAACCAATTACTGACTGATGTAGGTGATGGATACATCTCCCAGCTCCTCCATCCATCCAGCAGGATAATTCTGAGGTGAGAGTTCCGCCCTGTTTCCCAGAGTTCCCAACAAGTTGAACTAAAGTTGCCCACAGTGGAAACTCATTACTCACCCTTGTTGGCTGTCTTCCCTTCCGTGACTCACTTCTATCCCTATCACTGTGTCCTGGGTTCACCTCCCAAATAAACTGCTTGCACTCAAACCCATGCCTTGGGGTCTATTGCTGGGGGGAACTCAGAGTAGGGCACTTCCACACTTACCAAGGTTTTAGAGGCAGTACACATTCCCCAGGCTGGAGGGGGAATACCCCAATGCTATCTGCTTTCTCAGAGGATCTGCTCCAGCTTTGGTCATTATGAATGTGTGTAATCTGATCTTAGACAGAAAATCAAAGTATAGGTGATACCTTCACAACACACAGCAGTAGTCACACCTTCCATCTTCCAGGTGTGTGCTGCATAGCAGGAGGAGAAAGGGCAATATTTTTCCAGCTGTCCATCTCTTTCTATAAACAGCTTCCCTCTGGCTGTTGTTTCTTTTGTCATCTCTGTAGGCTTAGAGAGAAAATCAGGAGGCAAGAGAGGATCCTGCAATCACAGAGCCATGAGCTGTAACTGAATCATAGAGCTCCCATGAGCCCTATGTATGAGAATAAAGGAAACTTGTATCTTTGATAGTGACAGGAACACCCGTGCCTTTAGCAGAGGCCGCCTCAGTAAATTCAGTATCCATAATTTTCTTATTGTGAGAAAATAAATAGCATTTTTATTTCATGAATTTGAATTCATCATTTTGTATTTGAGATTGCTGTATCAATATCAATCTAATGAACATTCGTTCACTCTCCATTATATAGTCAGCTCTGTGCTGAGACTGAGGACACAAGGATAAAAAGGACATGATTCCTGACCTTGCAGTAGGATATGGGAGACAGACACATAAATAGATAATACAGCATGAAATGATGTGCACTATGGTGATAAAATAATGTACCAAAAAGGACAAAATCTTGCCATTCACAACAACATGGACGAACTCAGAGGTATTATGCTAAATGATACAATGCAGATAGGTAAAGCCAAATGCCACATAATTTAACTTATATGTGGAATCTGAAAAACAAAACAAACAACCAAAACAGAAATAGATTCATAGACACAGAGAACAAACTGGTGGCTGCCAGGGGAAGAGAAGTGGGGGGTGGGCAAAATAGAGGAATGCAATTAAAAGATACAACCTTCAATTATAAAATAAATAATACACATATAATACAGTATACAGCATGGAGGATATAGTTAATACTGTAACAACTTGGTATGGTGACAGATGGTAGCTAGATTTAGTGGTGATCACTTTGTAATATATGTAAATACCGAATCACTATGTTGTACACCTGAAACTAATATAATATTGTATGTCAACTACACTTCAATAAAAAATATACCCAGGAAATACAGGGATACTGATTCAGACAGTGAAATTAGGGAAATCTTCCAGAAATGACAACAAAACTGAGTCTCGAACATGGGCAGAATTAGCAAGTAAGAGGGCATAACAAGAGAACATTCCTGGCAAAAGAAACATGAAAAAGAAATGTATGTTTAAAGACCATCACCTTATATCAAATAGTCAAAGGAATGCTGCTGCTTTAATACAAGTATAAATGATGTTCTATTTTGATATAAGTACATCAAAATCTTTTAATTAACAAGTAGATACATAATCATCATGGCCAACATTGACACTCTATCCTTGAGCCTCAGGTGAGTCTTCCCCCAGGGCTGAGAGATGTAGTGTGGGGGAAGTAAGGTATACAACAGGTGAGGTTAGAGTAGGAAGAGGTGGTGGATAAGATAAAGTGAAGGCTGAAGGGAGTCAAGGGTGGGAAAGAATGAGGGAATCTGAAGAGGTGAGAGGGAAGGAGAAGGTGGCTACAAAACATGTTATTCAGTATTTCTTAATAAAATGCTTTTGTTGGGTCACCTGGGTAGTTCAGCCAGTTAAGCCTCCAACTCCTGGTTTCAGCTCAGGTCATAATTTCATGAGTCATGAGATTGGGTGCTCAGTGGGGAGTTTGCTTGAAGATTCTCTCCCTTGGCCCCTCCCCTCCTCTCTATCTCTTTAAAATAAATAAATAAATAAAGCTATAAAAAAATGTTTTCATTTGGGGACCATCACTAAACAACCGAGTCATTAGAACCCTATTGAAAAAACTTGTCAAATTGCACAGTGTTCTCAATGATATGTGCTGTGGAAATTTCTTTCTCTCTTTCTTTACTGTTTCCCACTTCATGTAGCATAAAGATAGTCTGACACTTATCCCATGGAGTTGTATTGTCCTTGGATGAGCAACAAAGTGGACTCTCTAGGTCTTGTCATTTAATTTTCACACTATCTCGAAGTTACCTCAGAATTTTAAACCAATAAGGGAACTTCTCTGACCTGCTTTTCTTGGATATTATCACGGTAATGGTGAGTTAGTGTTGATGGCAAATGAGGCAAAATAGGGCTGTCACACATGTCTGAAGAAAAAAATAAGAAAGTGAAAACTGAAAAAAATTAATTATCTCCAAATCAGTATAATAAATAAGGATGCTTGCTAAAGAAAATAATCACTAAGACCTCTCCTTGCACCAAACAGTTGTGAGTGCCTTCTCTAGAAATGCTCCACCAAAAGCTCTCAGGAAGGCTTCTTCTAAGGTGGTAAGGATTATTCCTATTTTGGAGATACCTAACATTCAGAATCTCCACAAAGTAAGTGTGGCTGCCCTGCACATTAGAAGCATATAGAGGGCTCTGAAAAACAACTTTTGCTTTGCATGGCTGGCTTTACAGAAAATAGAGATGTTAGTAAATATCCCACTTTTTAAATAACATTAATTTTGGTGACTTTGTCCTTTAGCAACACATGCAAGTGAATGGATGATGGAAGTGTTAAAACCATAAATGTCAATATTTAAATGCAGAGAGTTAACCAACAAGTTGAGTAGTGAAGAGAAAGAGGTTTTTGTTCTTGTTTTGGTTTTGGTTCTTAAGTAAAAGAGATTGTCCCCAGCCTCAAAATTCTTCCATTTTTGTGGAAATAGACCATCACAGGAAACAACACAAAATCTCACATTGTATTGTGTGGTGTGGACTGAAGTCCAGGTGAGAGGTGGGGGAGTGGGTGGAGAATAATATTGATGTCTGGCATCTCCTTTGGGATGGCATTTATGAATAGAGCACTTTACAGTTTACAAATGACTTCCATTTTTCATGATCATAGTCAACCCCCCACAAGTAGCAAGCAAGGGTCTTCTGTTCTCATCCCTATATTACAAATAGAACACAAGTTGAGAGAGGCCAAAGGCTGGTCAATGTAGCTAACAATTCTGAACTTGACATTGCAAGAATGGAGAAACACAGCATAGAGTGAAAGTGAACCCTGCCCACACTGGCTCTGTATACCTGGTCTCTCTGGATCTCTACCCTCTGCCTTCCCCTTATCCCTAAAATTCCAGTTTCCAGATGACAGAGGAAGCTTCTCTGAGAACTGCTGAGCACTGCAGAGAAAATCCTTGTTTCCCAACAGGAATAAAGGTTTTCAGGGCCTGAGTCTGAAATCTACGTTATGAAAATTCAGAATTGAAATGTTTGTTTCATTTGTATCTTTAAAAAGATCTGTGAGGAAGTGGTGATGCAACATGGGGGCTTAAGTGGATAGGAGAAGAATAAATGAAACAAGATGGGATTGGGAGGGAGACAAACCATAAGTGACTCTTAATCTCACAAACCAAACTGAGGGTTGCTGGGGGGAGGGGGTTTGGGAGAAGGGGGTGGGATTATGGACATTGGGGAGGGTATGTGCTTTGGTGAGTGCTGTGAAGTGTGTAAACCTGGTGATTCACAGACCTGTACCCCTGGGGATAAAAATATATGTTTATAAAAAATAAAAAATTTTAAAAAATAGATCTATGAACACACATTTGGCCTACATTTATACTGAAAATTCTTTTAGGGTTTAATATTTACAACATAAAATGATTCAGTTTTTCTTTGATGGCACTTGAACCATTTCAGCTATCTGAACCCAGTTCAGTTAGCACTTCTTCAGCACTTCTATTTCTTCTACACTCCGCTTCTTCTACACTCAAACACACACATGCATATACACATAAATATGCACATACATGAGTGCTTGCGTGTACATATGCATGCACAACATATTTACACACAAATTTCATTTTTATGCATTCACACATGTGCACATGCACACATACATACATGCACACTCACACAAACACATGCACTCACACTCAGACTTTTCATACATAGACTGATCCAGTCAATGCAAAGAGCATGGGAGGAATGAACCTGTGCCCCCTACTGTGGTCAAATATTAACTATTTAATTCCAACTCTCCTTTACCCTCCCCTTGTTACTCTTATATTGTAATTTTGGAGACTCTACTCTAATGCATCATTGTACCACACGATTCTGGGATAGAAGGCAGTTAAAGTCACCAGAAGCACACTCTCTCTCTCCCTCTCTCTCTCTTTAAATTTTTATTTAAATTCTACTTAAGAAATACACAATGCAATATTGGCTTCAGGAGTAGAATTCAGTGATTCAGCACTTATATACAACACCCAGAGCTCATCATAACAAGCGTCATCCTTAATACCCATCACCCATCTAACCTTCCCCTCCCTACCTCCCTCCAAAACCCTTAAGTTTTTCTCTATTAAGAGTCTAAAAGTCTCTTATGCCTTGTTTCCCTCAATCTTTTCTTCTCCCTTCCCATATATTCATCTGTTTTGTTTCTTAAATTCCACATATGAGTGAGATCATATGGTATTTGTCTTTCTCTGACTTATTTCACTCAGCAGAATACACTCTAGCTTCGTCCACATTGCTGCAAATGGCGATTTCATTATTTTTGATGGCTGTGTATATACCATATCTTATTTATCCATGCCTCAGTTAGTGGACATTTGGACTTTCTCCATAGTTTGGCTATTGTTAATAATGCTACTATAAACATGCATATACCCCCCTTGAATCTGAATTTTTGTATCATTTGGGTAAATGCCTAGTAGTGCAATTGCTGGGTAGTTCTATTTTTAGGAAAAGGTAGTTGTAGGTAGTTCTATTTTTAACTTTTTGAGGAAACTCCATACTTTTTTCCAGAATGGCTATACCAGTTTATAGTCCACCAACAATGCTAGAGGGTTCCCCTTTCTCTACATCCTTGCCAACACCTGCTGTTTCTTGTTGTTAATTTTAGTCATCCTGACAGGTGTGAGATGGTATCTCGTGGTTTTGATTTGTATTTCCCTGATGATGAGTGATATTGAACATCTTTTCATATGTCTGACAACCATCTGGATGCCTTTTTTGGAAAAAATGTCTATTCATGTCATCTGTCCATTTCTTAACTGGATTATTTGTTTTTGGAATGTTGAGTTTAATAAGTTCTTTCTATATTTTGGATACTAACCTTTTATCAGATATGTCACTTGCGAATATCTTATCCCATTCAGCCAGATGCCTTTTAGTTTTGTTGATTCTTTCTTTTGCTATGTTGAAACTTTTTATCTTGATGAAGTCCCAATAGTTCATTTTTTGTTTTCTGTTTCCCCTGGCTCCAATGTGTCTAGTAAGAAGTCTCTGTGGCCAAGGTCAAAGAGGTTGCTGCCTGTGTTTTTAATGGATTCTTGTCTCATGTTTAGGTCTTTCACCCATTTTGAAGTTATTTTTTTGTATGGGGTAAGAAAGTGGCCCAATTTCATTCTTCTTCATGTTGCTGCCTAGTTTTCCAAACACCATTTGTTGAAGACATTGTCTTCTTTCTTGCTTTCTTTCTTTTTTTTTTTTTTGTTTAAAGATTTTATTTATTCATTCATTTGACAGAGATCACTAGTAGGCAGAGGCAGGCAGAGAGAGAGGGAAGCAGGTTCCCCGCTGAGCAGAGAAACCCAACATAGGGCTCGAACCCAGGACCCTGAGATCATGACCTGAGCTGAAGGCAGAGGCTTTAACCCACTGAGCCACCCATGTGCCCCAGACACTGCCTTTTTTTCATTGGATATTCTTTCCCACTTTGTTCAAGATTAGTTGACCATATAGTTGTTGATTACAGCTTTGTAATACAGCTTGAAGTCTGGAATTATGATGCCTCCACCTTTGCTTTTGCTTTTTCAGGACTATTTTGGCCATTAGGGGTCTTTTGTAGTTCCACACAAATTTTAGGATTGTTTGTTCTCCCGCTATGAAAAATGCTGGTGGTATTTTGATAGGTATTACATTAAATGTGTAGATTGCCTTGGGTAGTACAGATATTTTAACAATATTTGGTCTTCCAATCCATGAGCATGGAATGTTTTTCCATTTCTTTGTGGTCTCTTCAATTTCTTTCAGAGTTGTTTTATAGTTTTCAGAGTACGGATATTTTACCTCTTTTGTTAGGTTTATTCCTAGGTATCTTATCATTTTTGGTGCAGTTGTAAATGGGATTGATTCCTTAATTTCTCTTTCTGCTGCTTTATTGTCGGTGTATAAAAATGCAGCAGATTGGGGCACCTGGGTGGCTCAGTGGGTTAAGCCTCTGCCTTCAGCTCAGGTCATGATTTCAGGGTCCTGGGATCGAGTCCCGCATCAGGCTTTCTGCTCAGCAGGGAGCCTGCTTCCCTCTCTCTCTCTCTCTGCCTGCCTCTCTGCCTACTTGTGATCTCTGTCAAATAAATAAATAAAATCTTAAAAAAAAATCTTTTATTTTCGCTTTTGTTTCCTTTGCCTTTGGAGACATATCTTGAAAGAAGTTGCTGTGGCTGATATCGAAGAGATTACTGCCTATGTTCTCCTCTAGGATTCTGATGGATTCCTGTCTCACATTGAGGTCTTTTATCCATTTTGAGTTTATCTTTGTGTACGGTGTAAAAGA
>NC_081573.1:23909191-23915321 GCF_022355385.1 Mustela nigripes
GTGGAGCATAACAAATAGCATGGAGGACAAGGGGTGTTAGAGAGGAGAAGGGATTTGGGGTAAATTGGAAGGGGAGGTGAATCATGAGAGACTATGGACTCTGAAAAACAATCTGAGGGGTTTGAAGTGGCTGGGGGGTGGGAGGTTGGGGTACCAGGGGGTGGGTATTATAGAGGGCACAGATTGCATGGAGCACTGGGTGTGGTGAAAAAATAATGAATACTGTTTTTCTGAAAATAAATAAATTAATTAAAACAATCTTTTAAAAAATGCAGCAGATTTCTGTATGTTGGTTTTATATCCTGCAACTTTGCTGAATTTGTGCATCTTTCTAGAAACTTTTGGTGGTCTTTGGGTTTTCTACAGAGTATCACGCTGTCTGCAATTAGTGAAAGTATGACTTCTTCCTTGCTGATTTGGATGCCTTTTATTTCTTTTTGTTATCTGGTTGCTGAGGCTAAGACTTCCAGTACTATGCTAAATAGTAGTGGTCAGATGGGTCATCCCTGTCGTGTTCCTGACCATAAAGGGAAAGTTCTCAGTTTTTCCCCAATAAGGTTGATATGAACTGTGAGTCTTTTACCTATCAAATAGCCCAGATTCTCCTGACTCTCTTGAATGCCTTCAGGAACAGGAAACTTCCTCCCTCCTGAAATAATCTAGTTCTTTTTCTCACGCCTCCTGACTTAGCTAGTCAGATATCTAACATTCTAATCCTGGCTGTGCTTTTACCCCTTGGGTTATCTTGGACATATTAGTTCCACTCCATGTTTCTCTTGAGGGAATTGGAGATAATCTTACCAATCAAGACATTTTGTTAATTCAGAACTCTTAAAATAGTCTTCCTTATTTTGAGCCAAAATCTTCTTCTCCAAAGTACCTACCTCTGGTCCAAGTTCTCTCCTCTGGGATTATACCTTCATCCTCAAGCCAGAGAGTGGAAGCCTTTACTTTCTTCTCCAGCTAGACTCTCCCTCTGTGTTTTAGGCTCTGTCCTGGCTTCCTCTTATGCCCACTTTATACCCATGTGGCGCAGCTTTTACTCCAGCTATTGCTGTGGCAGTTGGCTTTGGGACGCTATAGCTTTACAGCTCCTCATCTCAGCCACACTGTGCCCTTCCCACTTTGTGCTGTAAGTATCTCTCTTTCTGATTCCCCATTGTCGGTCCTACAGGAAACCATCCAGGACATTCTGAACCAGGATGACTAACTATCCCAGTTTTTCTAGGATTAAGAGGTTCCCAGGATTCAGGATTTTCAGTTTGAAAATTAGGAAAGTCTCAGGCAACTTGGGACAATTTGGTCCCCTTAGCTTGAACATAGGAAAGCCTTAACAGCCAAGGGCAACTCTCAAAAATGGTGGACTCTAGGAACTGATGATCACTGCTCCTTTCTTGGCCCTGGACAGACCTTCAAGGGATGAATTCCACATGCACAGTTCCTCAGAGGGTCCTGGGAGAATTAGGTCCCAGTTTCCTATAGTAGTAACCAATTTGGGAATCCCTCAATATGAGAAGGCCATCCTTTTTCCCTGTCTTGCTCCCTTTATTCTCCTCACTCCCATTTCTTGGGATAATTTCCCACAACAAATGACTCACACACAAAAGCCCTCATCTCAGGTTCTGCTGAGGGAGGGAGGCCTGGGTTCAGGCAGGTACTTGAGAATTTTGGTAAGTAAAAATGTCACAGGGTTGCCCTCTTTAGATATTGAACTTCTGGTTTCTCAGGCCCAAATAGCATTCTGCTAGGTTAAAGACCACTAGAATATTCTTGATTTCTCTACAACCTCTTAGTATTCTTTTCGCATTCTAACCCAGCCAGAGGACTGCAGCAATTCACTTGTGTAGTTGTTGGCTCATTTCCTCAAAATATGGGATTTGGGGGCTATGTCTGAGAACTGCACGGGGGATCTAGTTTCTGATCAAAATCAAATCGAAACACCTCCCGTGGAGGCATAGCAGGCATTTTATTTCCTGACAGTGTTTCTCCCATTCTAATTCAATATTCAGCAAATGAAACTCAAGTAGATATAGGTGCAAGAACTGAGAACTGAGAATAACCTGACTTGTATATCTCTAAAAATTTTTTAAATAAGGAAAAAAACATATTATCAATAGAAAGTGGAGAGAAACTCACTAAACTCTTACACATATTCTGAATCAAGTCAACCTTTTTCTTATGGCAGGACAAAGAAAAAGGTAACTATTTCTCAATTATCAATGGCTATCATTTCTGCAGCACTTTACATGTATCATCTTATTTAATTCCTTAGAACAGCCCCATGGGGTTACATTTGTCCTTGTTATCACCATTTTATGTTGGAGAAATTAAGAATCAGAAAGATTAGTTCATTCAGCCAAGATCCCACAACCAGCAATTTGCAGAGCTGATATCCAAACCCAGGAAGTCCAGCTACAAAACAATACCCCCACACCTGTCTAGGGAAGCAAAGATCAGACAGGCTCACATCACCCCTTTATGGTGTCCTTCCGCCATCCTCACTGCACTTTCAACCTGTGTCATTGCTCAAGCCCCGCCCTGTATGAGGAATTCCCTTACCCCACACCACACTCTGGATAGCATCAGTCCCTCCACTGAATTTCCACACTTACTTTCTATATATACTATGTAAATGCACAAATCAAGCATTTAATGAGCCCTTACTATACACCAGGACTGGCACTAAGCTTTTTATGTATATTATTACTTCTAGATCAGTTCTATATCAACTTACTATGATTACCCCTGTTGCATAGCTGAGGAAATCAAAGTACAAAGAGGTTAAATATGATGAGGGCACTCTTTCTCTCCCTCCCCAATTTCAGACTATAAAAGGGAGTTTCCAAAATGACTAAGAAGGCCAATGCCACTCGCCAGGGTACTGAGGCCCCATTAGTTTTCAGATCAGCCCTGTTATCTAGAACTTCCCCCTAGCCACTTGGCACTGCAGACTTTCCCTCCTGGATCTTCCCTCCATGATATCAAGCCTCAACCTTCATTCAACAGATACTTATTGAAGGCCCACTACATTCCAGGCACTGTTTCAGATTCCCAGAAGCTAATCTCATTGAAAGGCAGACATGGTAAATAGGTATAAAAATACATAGAGACTTATGACTAACCAATAATCTCCTTTGCTTAAGAAAATTATTCAAAACTTAATAAAGGCCATTGATTATGTCTGCAATTGACTGGGGCCCAGACATTTTATAATTTCATAAAATGGTTTAGGTATAATAAATCATCTTCTATCCAAGAGAGACAATAACCCTAAAGGATAGTATTTCATTAACCAGTTTTAATCTAATTCAACAATCTTATCATTTCTTTCTTCCCCTGTTGAACTGACTATAAAACCCCACTTTCTCGTATTCCTTCTTTTGAACTAACTTTCTCATAAATGAGTTAAATAAAATGATGCTATGTGCATAATATCTAACTACATAATAATTATGTTTTAACATTTTTAGGATTAGACTTTAACAATTATATTCAGGAAATTAAAATGGTAGATGTGATCATGAGTGAATGGATGGTCTAGAAAGCCTCTCAGAGGAGGTGGTTAAGTGAGTTAAAGATCAGAAAGGAGTTTGGTATGCTTAAATGGGGAGTGGGTGTCATTCCAGGTGGAGGAAATAGCTTGAGCAAAGAATCTAAAGAAAGGGAGTTAACTTATTTGGTGCTGTGCTAGTAAATGTGTAACAGTTGACTGGATGTGGTCAGGGGAGTTGAGGAGGAGAGGAAGGGAAACACCCCTGATCTGTAGTATTTGCCAATTCCCACAATTTTGAACTACCAACACAAGGTCACTGAACACAGAGTTGGAAAACAATGCACACAATGAGCCACTTAGACTGGCTCCAGCACATCTCTGGGCTATTCCAGAAAAAGAAGTAAAACCAGAAAAGCAGGGAAGATGAAGAAGAGAATTTCAGGAGATAAAGTAAAAAAGGTAGGCATGGGGCAAAACTTGGAAGGAGATCTGAGGAGTTTATATTATATTCCAGTTATGTTTGGAAGCCATTTGAGGAATTTGTAAACCCAGGAGCAATAGTTCATCTTGCTTTCTACCTTCTTGATACTTGTCTTTAAAAGCAAGGGGAAGAGAATACGGAGGGACATAAATTACTCTCCTGGTTTTGTGCAATAGCAATAAATACGCCCTAGCACTTCACCTCCTACTTTGTAAGTCTTACCAACAAATACCATGCTATATAATTTGCTTCATTTTCCCTCAGTAGCAAGCTCATATTTTTTATGTATGTAATTTTTATTTTTTTTATTTCTTTTCAGTGTAACAGTATTCATTGTTTTTTGCACCACACTCAGTGTTCCATGCAATACGTGCCCTCCTTAATACCAACCACCTGGTTCCCCCAACCTCCCACCCCCTGCCCCTTCAAAACCCTCAGGTTGTTTTTCAGAGTCCATAGTCTCTCATGGTTCACCTCCCCTTCCAATTTCCCTCAGCAAGCTCATATTTTTTGAAAGAAAGTAAGTAAATCCATTTTTTCAAGACTAAACAGAAAAATAACTGTTAAGTAAATTGTTTAAAAATGTGTTGTACTTTGCAAATATCTTCTCCCATTCTGTCAGTTGTCTTTTGATTTTGTTAACTGTTTCCTTTGCTGTGAAAAAGCTTTTGATCTTGATAAAATCCCAATAGTTCATTTTTTTCCCTTGCTTCCCTTGCCTTTGGCGATGTTCCTAGGAAGATGTTGCCGTGGCTGAGGTCGAAGAGGTTTCTGCCTGTGTTCTCCTCAAGGATTTTGATGGATTCCTTTCTCACATTGAGGTCCTTCATCCATTTTGAGTCTATTTTTGTGTGTGGTGTAAGGAAATTTCATTTTTCTGCAATTTCATTTTTCTGCACGTGGCTGTCCAATTTTCCCAACACCATTTATTGAAGAGGCTGTCTTTTTTCCATTGGACATTCTTTCCTGCTTTGTCGAAGATTAGTTGACCATAGAGTTGAGCGTCTATTTCTGGGCTCTCTATTCTGTTCCATTGATCAATGTGTCTGCTTTTGTACCAGTACCATGCTGTCTTGATGATGACAGCTTTGTAATAGAGCTTGAAGTTCGGATTGTGATGCCCCCAACTTTGGCTTTCTTTTTCAATATTCCTTAGGCTATATTCAAGGTCTTTTCTGCTTCCATATTAATTTTAGGATTATTTGTTCCATTTCTTTGAAAAAAATGGATGGTATTTTGATAGGAATTGCATTAAATGTGTAGATTGCTTTAGGTAGCATAGACATTTTCACAATATTTATTCTTCCAATCCAGGAGCATGGAACATTTTTCCATTTCTTTGTGTCTTCCTCAATTTCTTTCATGAGTACTTTATAGTTTTCTGAGTATAGATTCTTAGCCTCTTTGACTAGGTTTATTCCTAGGTATTTTATGGTTTTGGGTGCAATTGTAAATGGGATTGACTCCCTAATTTCTCTTTCTTCTGTCTTGTTGTTGGCGTAGAGAAATGCAACTGATTCCTGTGCATTGATTTTATATCCTGACACTTTACTGAATTCCTGTATAAGTTCTAGCAGTTTTGGAGTGGAGTCTTTTGGGTTTTCCACATATAGTATCACATCATCTGCAAAGAGTGATGGTTTGACTTCTTCTTTGCGGATTTGGATGCCTTTAATTTCCTTTTGTTTTCTGATTGCTGAGGCTAGGACTTCTAGTACTATGTTGAATAGAAGTGGTGATAATGGACATCCCTGCCGTGTTCCTGACCTTAGCAGAAAAGCATTCAGTTTTTCTCCATTGAGTAAGATATTTGCAACAACGTGGATGGAACTAGAGGGTATCATGCTTAGTGAAATAAGTCAATTGAAGAAAGACAACTATCATATGATCTCCCTGATATGAGGAAGTGGAGATGCAACATGGGGGGTTAAGGGGGTAGGAGAAAATAAATGAAACAAGATGGGATTGGGAGGGAGACAAACCATAAGTGACTCTTTTTTTTTAATTTTTTATTTTTTATAAACATATATTTTTATCCCCAGGGGTACAGGTCTGTGAATCACCAGGTTTACACACTTCACAGCACTCCACCATAGCACATACCCTCCCCAATGTCCATAATCCCACCCCCTTTTCCCAAACCCCCTCCCCCCAGC
>NC_081573.1:23920321-23979141 GCF_022355385.1 Mustela nigripes
TTTTTGGAACAGTTTCAGGAGAATAGGAATTAGTTCTTCTTTAAATGTTTGGTAGAATCCCCCGGGAAGCCGTCTGGCCCTGGGCTTTTGTTTGTTTGGAGATTTTTGATGGCTGTTTCAATCTCCTTACTGGTTATGGGTCTGTTCAGGCTTTCAATTTCTTCCTGGTTCAGTTGTGGTAGTTTATATGTTTCTAGGAATGCATCCACATACCACAGAGATACATTTTGGGGTGGTAAATTTTGCTCCCCTACCATAATATCACAAAAAGACAAGTATAATCAGAGAAAGAAAGCCAAAGATAGGTATATAGAAAGAGTGATTACTAAAATATAAGTTAATTAAAATGTTATGGTAATGGTAAGGGAATAATAATGGCTGTTCTGAAATTTTTTCAGGATAACATCATCTTAGCTATGCTTAATGGTGTAGAAACTCAACAGCCTAAATCATGTATAGAAGCAATCCCAGAATGACTTTCTGATGAGTATCTTAGCCTTGCAGGCTTAGTTTAGGCAGCATCTGAATAGCCATCAAACTGTATAAAGTTTGAGGACTCAAAATGTCATTATGACCCCAGGAGATACAAAATAAGAGTATATAGAGTGAGGGACTAAATGGAATTCTAGTCTAAGTCTGTTTTACACTGGGTCCACATGGTGGCCATTGTTCAAGCTTCTGAATTTGTTATTGGAATGGCTGTGGGACCAGTGGCTTTGGAATCTTCAAGTTGGCCCCTTGACTTATGGAATAAAAATTATTATAATAGGAAAGACCAAGTAGAATCCCTAAAACTGTCTACAATCCTCCCACTCTTAGCCCAGAAGAATAAATAAAAAACAACATATCAGACCCTGAAGAAGAGGTTGATTAGTGCCACACAAGGACTTGCAGGATGCAGGGGTAGTGGTCTCCACTTAACTCATAAGTCTGGCTCCTGTAAAAACAAGATGGTGCATAGTAGATGACAGCAAACTACTACAAATTTAACCAAATAGTAGCAGCAGTTTCACTATGTTGGATGTAGTATCTTTAGTAGAACATGTTAACATATAAAACATGTAATGCAGCCATTACTTGGCAAACCCATTATTTCAATACCCATCATGAAGAAAGCTCAGAAGCAATTAGCACTCTTACAGGATAGACCAGTATACATTCACAGCCTTACCCCAGCCAGAACTATGCTAATCCTGCTTGCTATTACAGTATAGTCTAAAAGGATATTCCAAAGATTATCACATTGGCCCACTATATAGATGACATCCCATTAATTGGACCTAATGAGCAAGAGGGGCAAATATTCTAGACACCTCATTAAGATATGTGATCTAAAGTGGTGATGCATGCTCACTTCAGCAGCACATATCCTAAAATTGGAACAAAACAGAGAAGATTAGCATGGCCCCTGCACAACAATGACACAAAGTGGAGATGCAAAGTGGGGGATTTTTGGGGTAGGAAAAGAATAAATGAAACAAGATGGGATCAGGAGGGAGACAAACCATAAGAGATGCTTAATCTCACAAAACAAACTGAGGGTTGCTCGGGGGAGGGGGGTTGGGAGAGGATGGTGGGGTTATGGACATTGAGGAGGGTATGTGCTATGGTGAGTGCTGTGAAGTGTGTAAAGCTGTCGATTCACAGACCTGTACCCCTGGGGATAAAAATACATTCTATCTTTACAAAAAAAATAATAATAATAAATTTTAAAAAATTTTAAAAATAAAAATTAAAAAATAAAAAATATTTTTTTAAAAGATATGTGATCTAGAAAGTAGGAGAAAAATCCCACAAAAATCCAAGGGCCTGCTCTTTTGTTGAAGTTTTTAGTCCAGTAGTCTGGGGCATTCTGGAATATCACATCGAAATCAAATGACAACTATGGAGTATTATGCCTCCATCAGAAAGGATGAATACCCAACTTTTGTAGCAGCATGGACAGGACCAGAAGAGATTATGCTGAGTGAAATAAGTCAAGCAGAGAGAGTCAAGTATCATATGGCTTCACTTATTTGTGGAGCATAACAAATAACATGAAGGACATAGGGAGATGGAGAAGAGAAGGGAGTTGAGGGAAATTGGAAGGGGAGGTAAACCATGAGAGACTATGGACTCTGAAAAACAATCTGAGGGTTTTGAAGGGGTGGGGGGTGGGAGGTTGGGGGAGCCAGGTGGTGGGTATTGAGGAGGGCACGTATTGCATGGAGCACTGGGTGTGCTCTGAATTCTGTTATGCTGGAAAGAAATAAAAATAAATAAATAAATAAGAAAATAAAAAAGCAAGTGACGAGT
This sequence comes from Mustela nigripes, assembly GCF_022355385.1. NCBI lineage: Eukaryota > Metazoa > Chordata > Mammalia > Carnivora > Mustelidae > Mustela > Mustela nigripes. The sequence continues at coordinate 23,922,617 of NC_081573.1, forward strand.
TTTTAAACATTGAACTTTTTACCACTGAAAAACCTGGAGACTCCTTCAGGTTTTGGAATAACATAAATCATGCTCAGGAATATGACATTGGCTCATTTATTGGGTAACATGAAAGCCATCAATGGGTCCAGAGAAAGAAAAAGGATGTGAAGAAGGTTTAGACTGTTGTATAAGCAGCCCTGTTTGGACCACATTACCTGCAGAGTCTGCGACAGTAGGGTATCTGTGATAGAGAAAAATGTGTGTAGTAGAAGCACTGCAGAGCAGACCCTTATATTTCCAGAGCAAGACCATGCCATTCACAGCAGAGTACTGTAGACCAGTTAAAAAGAGCTCCTGGCATACTACTGGGCCCTGGGAGAAACTGATTATCTGACCATGGCACATAAAGTGACCCTATAACCAAAATTTTCCATCATATGCTGGACTTTCAGGCTCACAAGTCATAAGTCAGGTGGGCTCAGCACCAATTCGTTTTAACCTGGCAAGTGTTGAGAAAGTGAAAGATTGGAAGAGCCAGAATAAAGAGCTCTGGAGCAGAGATACATAGATAGATATGAGAGTGGGTACAGAGCACAAGGATCTTAGTGTTGTAAACTACACCCACTAGAAAGCATCCTCTGTTGAAGAAACACCAAAGAACCAAGTAGATAGTATGATTCAGTAGATGTCAGCCAGCCTCTGGCTTGCCCATTCCAGTGCTTTTGCAATGGGTTTGTGAATAGAATAACAATAGAATAATCTTGGTGGCAGAAATGGAGGCTACACATGACCCACAGCATGGACTGCTTCTTTCCAAGGCTAATCTAGCTACAATCACTGACGAATGTCTTACTGCCAGCTATAGAAATTAACAATAACCAGTCACTTTGAAGTCAAGTTGGTTAATTGAACTTCTTCTACCTGGGAACAGCAATTCATCTTGACTAGAAATGAAATACATAATGATTACTGGTTTTCTTTTCCTGTCCAGATGGCCTCAGACAGTACTGCAACCCAAGGGCTCCTAGAGCATCTGACTACCGACATAGGATTCCACATAACATCACCTCATACCAAAGGATCAACTGCATAGCAAAGACAGTGCAGTGGTGGGCACATCACCCTGCCATCCATGCTGTCATCACTTTCCACACCACCTAGAAGCTGCTGGATAGAGCTGAAGTAGAGATAGAGATATTGAAACAGAAATGGAAATAATAGAAATAGAAGAGATATTTCTGAAATAGAAATATAGAGATGAAATGGTTTCTTGAAGGCATAGCTGAAGAAGCAGTCTATATGTGACATTCTCAAAGACAGTGTCAGCCCTTAAAATGTGGTTTACACTTTAAATCCATGGCCATTCTATGCTGGTATGTCCCTCAGAGGTAGGATATATGGGTCAGGAAAATGGAAGTAAAAGTGATACTATTCAACATCACTTGGGTGTTTGTACTTCTGTCAATGCAACTTGAGGCTCTGTGAGTTTAGAGGTTTTGTTTCCTAGAGAGCAAATGCTTCCATCAGGGGGCTATAATTGGAGTCTCATTAAACTGAAATCTATTGCTACCACCTGATTAGTATCCTCTTGCCAGGAAACCATCTATCACAGTAATTACTATGATGGTAAGGGTGATTGACCCCACCCATTATGAAGCAGAAGGACTCCTACTACATAATTCTGGCAGAGATGAGTATCTTTGGCATCCAGATAATACACTGGGGCATCTCTTGTTACTCTCATATTCAGTTTTAACTGTAAATGTGCAAGGACAGCACCCGTGGTCTGCTAAAGGCACAGAAACCACATCTCAGACCCTTAAGAAATGAGGTTCCAGGATAATTCCCTCCCAGCCTCTGCCAAGTAAGCCACTAAAACCATCAGAAATGATGACCAAGCACAGAGACAGGAGAATTTTGAAAGCAGAGTGGAAAAGGTAGATTATTAGTACCAGTCATGGCCTCAGCAAACCCAAAGTTTTGTCCCACTCCTTTTGTGAGTACCCCCAGAAATGATGACCAACAGAATACTAGAGAAGCTGTGACCCAAAGGAGGAACTTTAAAAAGTACATATTCTGGTGATTTTTATCTCCAAGGATTAAGATAAAAATCCCCAAATATTTATAAAAATAAAAATACAACTAACTTTAAAAGGAATAATAATCTGACCACTAGCAAAATTCTCATTAGCAATATGAGGTGCTGTAAATTAAGATACTACGCCCTCAATGTTTTAGGACAAATGATTCTAAGCCTAGAATTCTATATCCAATATCAAGTATAATGTTAAAAATTAAACATATTAAAACTCATAAAATCCATCACTAATGTACTGTCTCTGAAAAAAATATAAGTTGGGGATGAGCTATAATAAAGTTAATCAAGAAATATGAGCACAGTATAAGATAAACAGTGGTGTTCTGGATAGTTACTATTATTTCATAACAAAACATCCCAAATTTACAGGGGTAATGCAATAATTTTATTATCTTCAAGGATATAGGTCCGGAATTTGGATAGGACAGAGCAAAGATGCTTGTCTCTGTTATTCAATGTCTGGAGCCTCAGCAAAAGACCTAAAGGCTGGAAGTGACTCAACAGGTTAAGAGCTGGAATCATCTGGAGATATATTCCCTCCGACATAGCTGATGCTGGTAGACTGGAACCTCAGTAAGACAATCAGCCAAAACATCTACTTGGGAACTCTCCATGTGGTCTCTCCACATGAGCTACTATGCTTCCAAGAATGAACCTACCACAGGAAACAACAAGTGTTGGAGAGGATGTGGAGAAAGGACAACCCTCTTACACTGTTGGTGGGAATGCAAGTTTGTGCAGCCACTTTGGAAAACAGTGTGGAGATGCCCCCCAAAAAATTGAAAATAGAGCTACCCTATGACACTGCATTTGCACTACTGGGTCTTTACCCCAAAGATACAGATGTAGTGAGAAGAAGGGCCATCTGTACCCCAAGGTTCATAGCAGCAATGGCCACAATTGCCAAACTGTAGAAAGAGCCAAGATGCCCTTCAACAGAAGAATGAATAAAGATATGGTCCATATATACAATGGAATATTATTCAGCCATCACAAAGGATGAATACCCAACTTTTGTATCAACATGGACAGGTCTAGGAAGAGACTATGCTGAGTGAAATAAGTCAAGCAGAGAGAGCCAATTATTATATGGTTTCACTTACTTGTGGAACATAAGGAATAACATGGAGGGCATTAGGAGAAGGAAAGGAAAAGTGAATTGGGGGAAACCAGAGGGGGAGATGAAGCATGAGAGATTGTGTACTCCAAGAAACAAACTGAGGGTTTTGGAGGGGAGAAGGTGGGGAAATGGGTGAGCCTGATGATATTATTAAGGAGGTATTAAGGAGGGCACATATTGCATGGACAACTCGGTGTGGTGCATAAACAAATAGTCTCAGAACACTGAAAAAATAAAATAAAATTAATAATAAAATAAAATTAATAAAATAAAATAAAAAGAATGAACCTACCAAGACAGTACTGCAGAAGGTCATGGCATTTTTATGCTCTGGGCTCAAAGGTCACATAGCATCACTTCCACTGTACTCTACCAACCAAGGCATTCACAAGGGTATTCCCAAATTCAGGGAGCTATGGATGTCACTGTAAGAATAGCTTGGCAGATAAGAGGCTCTGTTGTGACCAACATTGGAAAATACAATCTGTCTCAGCAATGAGCAAGGAAATTAAAACCATCATAGTCGAGTCTAAGTAACTATCACTGAAGTAACTGCAAAGCATAATGCAATCGTAAAGAATGGAAATTTCTGAAGCATGAGCATAGTGTAAAAGGAAAAAATAAAACATAAAACTAAGAATCCAGATAATATCACAATAATGGTGGTGTCAGGGATGGTCCTGGAAGAGAAAATGTAAAAGAGTACTAAAGGTTTTGTTCATTTGAACAGTTAAAGATAGAGTTTAATTCTACGTATTAAAATAAGACTATATTCAGGGCACCTGGGTGGCTCTGTGGGTTAAGCCTCTGCCTTCGGCTCAGGTCATGACCTCAGGGTCCTGAGATCAAGCCCCGCATCGGGCTCTCTGCTCAGCAGGGAGTCTGCTTCCCCTTCTCTCTCTGCTTGTCTCTCTGCCTACTTGTGATCTCTCTCTGTCAAATAAATAAATATTTTTAAATAAAATAAAATTTTAAAAATAAGACTATGTTGACATGTACTGGTAAAATCAGTAAAACTCTTGCATAACACTCTGTCATTAAAAAAAACTTTAAGTGTGACCACTCTAAGATTAGAAATAAGATATAATTAATTAAGAGTAACAAAAATCAATAGAAAAATTAAGACACAATTTTAAGTTGGAAATATAAGTAACATAGTAGTAAAAAGTCCAAACACGTCATAATCATAATAAATGTGAACGTAATTTCCTCCTTAGAGATTTCTGATAGGAATATTTTAAATTCACTATATGTTATTTACAAAAAAAAATGTATCCTTACACTTTCAATTGTTTTTTTTATTTAAATTCAATTAGCCAACATATACGACATCATTACTTTCATATGTAGAGTTCAATATTTCATCAGTTGCATGTAACACCCAGTGCTCATCACATCACATGCCCTCCTTAATGTCCATCACAAACTTATCCCATCTCCCACCCACCTCCCATCCAAAACCCTCATTTGTTTCCTATGATTTAGACTCTTTCATGGTTTGACTCCCTATCTGATAACTTCCCATTCCATTTTCAAGCTGTATTACAAAGTTGTGATCACCAAGATAGCATGTTGTTGGTACAAAAGAGACAAATAGACCAATGAAACAAAATAGAGGCTCAAGAAATTGAGCCTCAACTCTATGTCAACTAATCTTTGACAAATTAGGAAAAAATATCCAATGGAAGAAAAGACAGTCTCTTCAATAAGTGGTGTTAGGAAAGTTGAACAGCTGCATATAGAAGAATGAACAGCTACATATAGAAGAATGAAACTAGACCATTCCCTTACATACACCATACAAAAGTAAAACTGGAAATGAATAATCCTTTTAATGTACTGTTGGATATTATTGGTTAGGATCTTGGTGAGAATTTTGACATTCCTGTTCATCATGGATATTGATGTGTAATTCTCCTTTTGATGGGATCTTTGTCTGTTTTGGGGATTGAGGTAGTGTTGGCATCATAGAACGAGTTTGAAAGTTTTCCTTCCATTTCTATTTTTTTGAAAGAGCTTCAGTAGAATAGGTAATAGTTCTTTAAATGTTTGGTAGAATTCCCCTGGGAAGTCACCCAGCCCTGGACTCCTGTCTGTTGAGAGATTCTGATTACTGCTTCAATTTCCTTGCTGGTCTATTCAGGTTTTCTATTTCTATTTTTTATTTTACTATTATTATTTTATTACTTTTCTATTTCTTCCTGCTTCAGTCTTGGTAGTTTGTAAGTCTCTAGGAATGCATCCATTTCTTCCAGGTGGCTCTATGTATTTCTATGTTCTATGTATTTCCCCTTTTAGGACCATCTTTGCAGTATCCCATAGGTTTTGGACTGAACTTTACATTCTCATTAATTTCCATGAATCGTTTAAGTTCTTCTTTAATTTCCTGATTGATCCAATCATTCTTTACCAGGATGCTCTTTAACTTCCAGGTGTTTGAGTTCCTTCCAAATATTTTTCTTGTGATTGAGTTTTAGTTTCAAGGCATTGTCATCTGATAACATGCAAGGAATAATCTCAATCTTTTTGTATTGGCTGAGGCATTATTTGTGACCCAGTATGTGGTCTTTTTTGGGAGAACATTCCATGTACACTTGAGAAGAATCAGTATTCTGTTACCTTAGGATGGAATGTTCTGTATATATCTGTGAAGTCCATCTGGTCCAATGTGTCATTCAAAGCTCTTGTTTCTTTGTTGATCTTCTGCTTAGATTATCTGCCCAATGCTGAGAGAAGAGTGTTAGAATCTCCTACTATTAACGTTTTACTATCCATCTGATTCTTTATTTTTGTTAACAGCTAGCTTCTGTAGTGGCTGCTTCCGCATTTAAGACAGAGATTTACAATTGTTAGATGAAATATCTCAATGTGAGACAGGAATCCATCAAAATCCTAGAGAAGAACATAGGCAGGACCCTCTTCAACATCAGCCACAATAACTTCTTTCAAGACATGTCTCATGGTCAAGGGAAACAACAGCAAAAATAAACTATTGGGACTTCATCAAGACAAAAACCTTCTGAACAGCAAAGAAGACAGTCAAGAGAACTAAGAGGCAACCTACGGAATGGGAGAAGATATTTGCAAGTGACACTACAGACAAAGGGGTGATATCCAAGATCTATAAAGAACTTCTCAAATTCAACACTCAAAAAACAAATGACCCAGTTGAAATAGGGGCAGAAGACATGAACAGATACTTCTTCAGAGAAGACATACGAATGGTTAAAGGACATATGAAGAAATGCACAACATCATTAGCTTTCACGTACATACAAATCAAAACCATAATGAGATATCACCAATTAAATGGCAAAATTTAACAAAACAGGAAACGAGTGTTGGCTAGGATATGAAGAAAGATGAGCCTTCTTACACTGTTTATGAGAATGCAAGCTGGTGCAGCCACTATGGGGAACAGATGGAGGTTCTTCGGGATAATAAAAATAGAGCTACATTATGACCCAGAAATTGCACTACTAGGTATGTAACCTGAAGATACAGATGTAGTGAAAAGAAGAGGCACCTGCACCCCGATGCTCATAGCAGTAATGTCCACAGTAGCCAAACTGTGGAAGGAGTTGGGAATGCTCTTCAATGGCTGAAGTGATAAAGAAGATGTTGTTCATATATACAATGGAATACTACTCAGCCATCAGAAAGGATGACTGTCTACCATCTACATCGACATGGATGGAATTGGAGGTGAAGTAAGTCAGGCAGAGAAAGACAATTATCACATGGCTTCACTCATATGTGGCATACAGGGAATAGTGCAGAGGACAATAGGGGAAGGGAGGGAAAACTCAGCGGGCAGAAATCAGAGAGGGAGACAAACCATATGAGACTCTTGATTCTGGGAAACAAACTGAGGATTGCAGAAAAGGAGGTGGGTGGGGGATTGGTAACTGGGCGATGGGAATTAAAGAGGGCACATGATATGATGAGCACTGGGTGTTTTGCTCAACTAATAAATCACTGAACATTATATCAAACACTAATGATGTTTAAAGATGGTTAATTGAATTAAAAAATAAAATGTTTAGATATATTCCTGGAAAAAAATAAACCACTATGTTTGTAGTAATTTGTTAGAGCAGCAAGAGAGAATTAATAAACCCTGTTTCCTCTTCTGTAACAGTAGTAACAGATTATTTTTCCTGTCTTGCCTGTGTCATACCAGAGATACCTATGTGAAAGTGCTTGGTGCTTGTAAACTTCAGTTCACAAGCAAAGTCCTGTTATTAATGAACTAGTGTTTTGTTGGGGTTCTCTGTAGCCACAGGGAAGAGCAAGATGCTAAGGACCAGCACTGCAGAGGAGCAGAAGGCTCCTACCATGAAGGACACAGACATGAAGAAGATAGGTGTGGTGGAGAGTTGTTGGATGTTTGACTGTCTGCCTTCCACTCCCCTGGATTTTGAAGCATCTGGCTTCTTCTTTGGTGGGATTGCTGGCCAAGGTTCTCTGGCTGCATAGGATTAAACTCATAACCTGAGAATCTTGAATTTGAATGGAATTATTCAAGGATTCAAGAAACAGTTGGAGTCATTATACTTCTGGCACCCTGGTAAGGCTCTGGGCTCTTTGGGTTCTTTGGGGTTTCTAATTTTTTTTTTTTGAACAAACACATGTGTAAATCTCTAGACTCTCTTTGTGTGTGTGTGTGTGTGTGTGTGTGTGTGCATGTGTGTGTGTGTGTGTCTGTGTGTGCATGTGTGTGTGTGTGTCTGTGTCTGATTAAAGCACTTGGGCTCTATCCTCCATCTCAGGGGTCCTCTGAGGATCCTAAGCCATTGAAACAAATACTGTCAATGAGGACTAAGCAAATTTGGGGTCACAGATAAGCATCACTCCTGCCAGAAGTCAACAGATAACTGACATGCTAGGAATCCTATCATTATGGCAGGATGATAGGCAGGATGACTGTGAACTTCTCAGTCCAAGGATTCAGGCTGTTTTACATGACTCCACTGTTTTATTTTGCTCTAGACACACCTTTCTTCCTTTTTCCCAGTTCTCTTATCCATCAAAATAGGTGATAGGCCAGATCAATGGTTTGCAAACTGTTTTTGCCTAAACAAATAACTCCCTAGAAATTCCCAGGATTAGAAAGTGTGAGGGAATGGGTAAGCAGGAAGGCCCACTTTTAAACATCAAAGTTCTACAACCCACAGGATTCCTTAAAACATCATCCAGTACAGACATTATAAGGCCAAGCTCCAACTCACCTGAAACTGTCCCAGAAGGTGTTCATTTGCTTGTTTTATCCCCCCCCCCCACCAAAAACACTTGGAATAATGGCTTTGTAAGGCTTTAAAATACTTTCTTTGCATAAGGATTTTCTCTCCCATAATCATTTGTTTCAAAATGTTTTTTAAATCATTTGGAAGAGGGGGATGGATAGCCCATCAGTGATGACTATCACATTCTGAATTTGGCTCAAATACTACCCGCTGCCCAGGAGAGTTCTTTTTTTTTTTTTTTTTTTTTTTTTAGATTTTATTTACTTATTTGACAGACAGCAGACAGAGATCACAAGTAGGTAGAGAGGCAGGCAGAGAGAGTGGGGGAAGCAGGCTCCCTGCTGAGCAGAGAGCCCGATGCAGGGCTTGATCCCAGGAACCTGGGACCATGACCTGAGCTGACCGTAGAGGCTTAACCCACTGACCCACTCAGGCGCCCACCCTCTCCCCAGGAGAGGTTCTTGACTAACCTCCCTCATCAACGGGCACTGGTCCACCACATGGTAGTACAAGGCATAATCGGCCCCCACAGGTCCTAACGCTTTTGATTTACAAATGACCTGCCCATACATTGTCACAGTTAGTGCTAACACAGGCCAGTGAATTAGGGTGATTTTACAGGTGATCATGTGTATACTCAAAGAGGCAGTGGGCCTTTCCCAGGACTACACAGCTGGATATTCGGAGATCTGGAGTTCACATTTGGGCCTTCTGAGTATCAGCCTAGTGCTCTTCTTGCTACACCAAGCTGCTTAGGAACACCACTTATTTGGGTACAATAAATCAACTTCAGAAGAGAAGTCTTAGAAAGAAGTGACTTGAAAGTTACTGGAAGAGGGTATTAGGGAAGAAGAGGGCTCAGACAAGTCTCTGACCATACCAAGGCTTAAGAGTGTGCTAGGCAAAGAGGAACCAGCGATAAGGTTGGGAAACTGTGGTCTTAGAGATAGAAGGAAGAACATGGGATGCCCTAGAAGCCAAGAGAAGGATACATACCAAGAGGGAGCTGTGGCCAATGGAGGAAATGCTGTTGGAATGGAACATGAGTACTGAATGCAGGAAAAAAAGATGATTTCTGAAAAAAACAATAGTTTGATTAAGATTTCCTTTTTAAAAAACATGGATGGCCCATGTATATATCTCTTCTGGTAAAGATGAAGTTCTGTGGTTCATAATGACTCACTGGTAGTGTGAGTGGGAGGAGGGTAATACAGTTCTGCTGGGTCCTGTCTTCAGCAGCAAAGCTCAGACTACATGTTCATAACAGCAATGTCCACAATAGCCAAACAGTGGAAAGAGCCAACTTGCCCTTCTACGGACAAATGGATAAAGATGTGATCCGTATATACAAAGGAATATTACTCAGCCATCAGAGAGGATGAATACCCAGCTTTTACATCGACATGGATAGGACTGGAGGAGGTTATGCTGAATGAAATAAGTCAAGCAGAGAAAGTCAATTACTTGTGGAGCATAAGGAATAACATAGAGGACATTAGGAGAAGGAAAGGAAAAGTAAATTGGGGGAAAATGGAGGGGGAGATGAAGCATGAGAGACTGTGGACTCTGAGAAACAAACTGAGGGTTTTAGAAGGAAGGTGGATGGGGGGCGGGTGAGCCTTGTGGTGGGTATTAAGGAGGGCACATATTGCATGGAGCACTGGGTGTCGTACATAAATAATGAATCTTGGAACACTGCATCAAAAACTACCAGGTGGTGGGTATTATAGAGGGCACGGATTGCATGGAGCACTGGGTGTGGTGAAAAAAATAATGAATACTGTTATGCTGAAAATAAATAAAAAATAAATTAAAAAGAAAACTAATGGTGTATTTTATGGTGACTAACGTAACACAATAAAAAAAAAAAGAGTCTCTTTCTCACTCTCCTTTGGCTCTTCCCCCCAAATTATCTTCTGGTTGAGCTATTCTATTGTTTTTGCCTTATTTTCCTTCACCAAAACAGTGGTATTGACCATTTGCATTTTTGTTATGTTACATAGCAACAGCTTTTAGATGAGATGGTAATACCATCTGTGTGTGAAACTAAGGAAATCACTAGAAGGTCTTTTGGTACTTTAAATGGGAAGACAGAAAGAGGCAGGGAAGAGGATGGGTAGTGAAGGAACAGAGGGAGGGAGAGAGAGGAAAGAGCTGGAGACACTTACCAGGGAAAGGTGGAATGGATGCTGGACAGGCAATGAACACATCTCCGCCACCAACATGCTCATTATAAAACCGCGAAAGGGAAATTTCCCTGCAACTTCCCCCACCTCCTTCTAGTCTTAGGATAATCACTGTCAACAGTTTTACTACATTCCTCCCAACGTTCTGTATGCCTATATAAGTATATGAATGATAGGGAGGTTTTTTTTTTTAAGATTTTATTTATTTATTTAACACAGAGAGACACAGTGAGAGAAGGAAGATAAGCAGGACAGTGACAGAGGGAGAAGCGGGTTTCCTGCCGAGTGGGGAGCCCAATGCAGGGCTCAATCCCAGGCCGCTGGGATCACGACCCAAGCTGAAGGCAGATGCTTAACTGACTGAGCCACTCAGGCACCCCGATAGGGAATATTTTTAAGTGAGATCATTTATGCATGTTGTTATGCAGTTTTTTGTGGGGCCTCATATATCTTGGTTATTTTATTACTTTATTGGTATAGTTATACTCTATCTTATTTAATGTTTGTATAGTATTCTGAAGAATGAACGTAGTCTAATGTATTTAAGCAGTGCTGGGCACAGTTTAGAATAATGTAGATGAGTGATTCAAACCCAGTGCAGGCTTTGGAAGAGCCGCATACCCCCCCCCCCCCTCAGCTGGGAAAATGCCAGTATTGTCACATCAGGGGAAGGACAAGTCTCAGCTCACATCTTCCAGGCCACGGTTTGCTGCCTTCTGACAAATCAAACTCCACAGAGGTGTCAGTGAAACTTCATTACCAGAGGTGTGTTAATGAGCAGCCAGGGATGCTACTGTTGCAGAGCTCAAAAAAATTACAAAGATGTCATCAGCAGAAACTTAAGTCCCTTTCACAGATATCATCCCCTGTAAGAGGTCTAAAATGATGGAAATGTTATGATTGTAATTACTGTGCTAATAGCAGAACAATAAAAGGAAAAAGAAATCATCCACCAAAGATTCTTGCAACTCAAAATGGTGTTGGAAGAACACTGTGGCCTTATCCATGTGAAAAGCTACTGCTCAAAATCAAATGCCATAGTTTGCTGAGAGAGAAGTAAAAAATCAATTATCAGTGTGGTCCCAGCCTTGCCTGTGATTTTCACAGAGAACCAGATCTTTTAATTAAGGGAGGGAAGATGGTGAGAGGGTAGGGCAAACAGTGGTAAACAAAGATCCCAAACTATTGCGTTTGTTTGCCACATGTGTGCATTCATAGTGCAGCAGAAATGATGTGTACAGACTGAAGGGATCATAAAATGGAAACAAACAAGAGAGACTATCTTTGGAGATGAGGCAGTAACCAAGCTGTCTCGATGGGCCTTTTAGTTATTTGACTAAATGCATAAATACATTTCTTATTTGTGGTCCCTCCTCCCTTTTCTAAGGAGCCCCCTCACAACTATGTCAGGGCCAAAGGGAAGCTGAAGGTCATCCAGATCAGGGCTTCTCAACATCAGCACTGTTGGTAGTTTGGACCAGGGAATTCTTTGTTACAGTGCTGTCTTGTGCACTGTAGGATGCTTAGCAGCACCCCTGGCTTCTACATACTAGATGCAGCAGCATTTCCCCCATTGTGACAAACATAAAAACCGGTAGATGTTGCCAAAGATCCTCTGGGGGTAGGGAGCAGGGGCAAGACAACCACAGTTAAGGTCCAGGGAAACCGTTCTGAATGCAATGTTTGGAATGGCCCATCACATAGATCTATGTTCTGGGTTAGAGGGATGAAAGCTCCCCATCACTCTCTCCTCTGGTCACCTGGTGCCACCATATTCCATCTTATCCCATCCAAAGCACCTCAAAGAGCAGAAGCTGACCCACAAAGTTGTGTGGAGGTCATTGTGGTATTTGGCTGAGATATAGAATCTCCAAATGCTGGAATCCTTTCTGGCATAGTCCCTGTTCCATGGGTCCCTGAGAGTTAGAGGACATACCAAATAAGCTCCTTAGATGGGGTTTTGGCTCCAATCTCAAAGTTGTACCCTTGTGGTCTAGGCAGAACTACTGGGAGGCTTCTTTTACCAAATGTAGCCCTATTCTGGCTTTTTCCCTCTTTCTGCGCCCAGGCCCTTTGACTATTCAAAGGTGAAGACATACGGTTCCACATAGAAGCAAAGAGAGACACTGTGCTCTGAAGAGGCAACTGCACTCTTTAGATGTTTAGAGCCACAATGTTCACAATAGCCAAACAACGGAAAGATCCCAGATGTCCATCGATGGATGTGAATGGATAAAGGAAAAGTGGCATAGATGGAATACTACTCAGGCATTAAAAACAAAATATGAAATCTTGCCATTTGGAACAATGTGGATGGAACTAGAATGCATTATGCCAAGAGAAATAAGTCAATCAGAGCAAGACAATTATCTTATGATCTCATTCATATGTGGAATTAAAGAAACAAAACAATGGATCAGAGGGGAATAAAGGAAAAAATAAAACAAGACAAAAGCAGAGAGGAATATAAACTCTAAGAGACTCCTAACCATTGGAAACAAGCTAAGGGTTGCTGGAGGGAACGTGGGTGGGGAGATGGGGTAACAGGATAACTGGGTGATGGACATTAAGGAGGGTGCGTGATGTAATGAGCTCTGGGTAATATAAAAGACTGATGAATCACTAACCTCTAATTCTGAAACTGATAATACATCATATATTAATTAATTGAGTTTATATTAAAAAGAGGGGGAGACAAAATGATTTTATTTATTTATTTGAGAGAGTGAGAGAGACCCTGAGCTGGAAGCAGGGGGAGAGAAAGAGGGAGAAATAGATTCCCTACTGAGCAGGGCCCTACTGGATGTGGGCCTAGAACCCAGGACCCTGGAAATATACAATATATTTCTGGGTATTTTATTTATAGAAATATAGATGGAAACTAGAGCAAAAAAGAAATAAAAATAACATCCATGCTCCTATGAAATATACACTAGTCTAATCAGAAGAGATCAAAAACCACAAGATGGCGGAGAAGTAGCAAGCTGAGTCTGCTTCAGCTAGCCGGAGATCAGCTAGATAGCTTATCTAAAGATTGCAAACACCTGAAAATCCATCGGCAGATCGAAGAGAAGAAGAACAGCAATTCTGGAAACAGAAAATCAACCACTTTCTGAAAGGTAGGACCGGCGGAGAAGTGAATCCAAAGCGACGGGAAGATAGACCCCGGGGGGAGGGGCCGGCTCCCGACAAGCGGCGGAGCAACCGCGCACAAAATCAGGACTTTTAAAAGTCTGTTCCGCTGAGGGACATCGCTCCAGAGGCTAAACCGGGGTGAAGCCCACGCGGGGTCAGCGTGGCCTCAGGTCCCGCAGGGTCACAGAAGGATCGGGGGTGTCTGAGTGTCGCAGAGCTTGCGGGTATTGGAACGGGAAAGCCGGCTGCAGAGACAGAGCCGACAGTAAGCTCGCAGCTCCGTGTTACCTTGAACCGGTCGCAGGCTCGGTGAGCTCGGAGCGCGGCCGGAGGTCAGGCAGACGGGAGTGACTGGGCGCTATTCTCTGAGCGCGCACTGAGGAGTGGGGCCCTGGGCTCTCGGCTCCTCCGGGCCGGAGACCAGGAGGCCGCCATTTGTATTCCCGTCCTCTGGAACTCTACGGAAAGCGCTCAGGGAACAAAAGCTCCTGAAAGCAAACCCGAGCGGATTACTCACCCCGGCCCCGGGTAAGGGCGGTGTAATTCCGCCTGGGGCAGAAGAGATCAAAAACCAAAAAGGAATAAAAAAAGAAAAAAAGAGAGAATATAATGAACATGTAGACAGAAGAAGGTGACACACTCGGTCTTGGGTGTTTTTTGTAGATCCTGGGTTCTGGGTCCATTTTTTAGAAGACATTTGATCCCAAAATTGGAAATAAAAAGAGAAAAAAGAAAGAAAGAAAGAAAGAAAGAAAGAAAGAAAGAAAGAAATGTATATATAGTTATTTACAATAATATAATTGAATACAGGGAAAGGACACTGGGAATGTTGGATATATCTATAAAATGTAAATTTTAAAATGAGAATTTTAAAAGATCTGGCAAAGAATTGATAAAGTAAGAAATTAGTTGAAAAGGGAAAAAAGAAAAGAAAATGTTAAACTGAAAGACAAATGGATCAAAAGAAAAAACCTCAAATTCTATATAGTATTTTCCCTAGTCCTGGAGCTTTTCAATTCTGTGTGATCCATAAACTTATTAGACTGATATGTCTTCTGAGACAGGACCCTGCTGCACTCTGAATCCCACGTGTCTTTGCCTGGGTGGAATTACACCATCTCTTGCCAGGGGCTCAGCTCAGTGTAAGCTGTTTTGTGCTTTTCTGTGTGGTTTTTGTTCCTTGAACGCTTTCTGTGATGCTTTAGAGGATGAAAATAAATATGGTGGCATCCCAATCTCCAGCCCTAAAGCTGAAAGATCCCAGCCCCACTCATTAGTGAGTCCTCAGGGAAAAGCAGTCAATCTCTTGAAGGATTACTTTGGCTATTTGGAGTCTTTTGTGGTTCCATACAAATCTTAGGATTATTTGTTCCGATTCTGTGAAAAAAATGTTGGTATTTCCATGAAATCTGTAGATTTCTTTGGGTAGTATGGATATAATAAAAATATTTGTTTTTTCAATATATAAGCATGGAATATCTTTCCATTTGTCTGTGTCATCATCAATTTTTTTCATCAATAGTTTTCACAGTATAGGTCTTTCACCTCTTTGGTTAGGTTTATTCTTAGGTATTTTATTATTTTTAATGGAATTGTTTTCATAATTTTTCATCCTACTGCTTTCTTATTAGCATACAGAAATGCAATGGACTTCTGTACATTGATTTCCTATCCTGTAATTTTATAGAATTCATTTATTAGTTCTAGTATGTTTTGGTGGAGTCTTTAGGGTTTACTGTATATAGTATCATGTCATCTGCAATAGTAAAATTTTTTCTTCTTACTAATTTGGATGCTTTTTTTCCTTTTTTCTGGTCTGATCGTTGTGGCTAGGACTGATTGCTGTGGCCAATACTATGTTGCATTTCTACCATTTGCAGGGTCCCTCCTCAGAAAGTGGTTGCCCAATAATGCCATGGCTCACAGTTTATGGCAAACCAAGCTGAGGGCCCACTCTCAGGCTTGCCGATTATAGCTGGTTTCCCCTATTCCAATGCTTGGGAACTCGGCTGACTCAGGCATCCCCTTTCTGTGACCTTGGGGATCCTGAAACCACACTGTCCCACCTAGGATTGTTCTCTGCTTCACAACCTGAGCACCTTTCATACAGGGATATACTCATAGGAGCAGACATCTAAAATTTCCACGTTTGCACTCTATTAACTATAGCACTTTCCAGTAGCCAATTTTGGGAGGCTACCTCTCTCCACCATATATCTTCTGACATATCCCCTCAGATTTATTTCTCCACACCTCCTGTCTTGAGAAAGTGGTTACTTTTCTATTTGCAGAATTGCAACAATTATTTTCACAGATCTCAGGTTGAATTCACAGGTGTTCACAATGATTTGATAGATATCTAGCTGAATTCAAAGGACCAGATTAAACGAAGGTCCCCTACTCTTCCACCTTCTTCCCTACCCCCTACAATTTTATTTGTTTAATTACATTTTAGTTCAAGTAATATTTAGTTGATACCTTGAATTTTTTTCCTTTTTTCCTTTTTTCCTTATTAACATATAATGTATAATACATATAATGTATTATTAGCCCCAGGGGTACAGGTCTGTGAATTGTCAGGCTTACCCACTTCACAGCATTCACCATAGCACATACCCTTCCCAATGTCCATAACCAAACCATCCTCTCCCTAATCCCCTCCCCCTGGCAACCCTCAGTTTGTTTTATGAGATTAAGAGTCTCTTATGGTTTGTCTCTCTCCTAACCCCATCCTTGTTTCATTTTTTCCTTCTTAACCCCACAAACCCCCCACTATGCCTCTCATCTTTCTCATATCAGTGAGATAATATGATAATTGTCTTTCTCTGATTGACTTATTTCACTCAGCATAATATTCTCCAGCTCCAACCACATCACTGCAAATGGCAAGATTTCATTTCTTTTGATGGTTGCATAGTATTCCATTGTATACATATACCACATCTTCTTTATCCATTCTTCTGTTGGTGGACACCTAGGTTCTCTCACAGTCTGGCTATTGTGGGCATTGCTGCTATAAACATTCAGGTGCACGTGCCCCTTCGGTCACTACATTTGTATCTTTAGGGTAAATACTCAGTAGTGCAATTACTGGGCTATAGGGTAGGTCTATTTTCAGCTTTTTGAGGAAACTAAATGCTGTTTTCCAGAGTGGGTGCACCAGCTTGCATTCCCACCATGAACAGAAACATGCAGAAAAATGAAACTGGACAATTTTCTTGCACCACACACAAAACTAGACTCAAAATGGATGAAAGACCTCAATATGAGAAAGAAATCCATCCAAATCCTTGAGGAGAACACAGGCAGCAGCCTCTTTGACTTAAGCAATAGCAACTTTTTCAATTGCCAAAGGCAATCAGGGGAAGCAAGGGCAAAAATGAACTATTGGGACTGCATCAAGATCAAAAACTTTTGCACAGCAAAGGAAACAGTCAACAAAACCAAAAGACGACTGACAGAATGGGAGAAGATATTTGCAAACAACATATCAGATAAAGGGCTAGTGTCCAAAATCTATAAAGAACTTATCAAACTCAATACTCAAAGAACAAATATTCCAATCAAGAAATGACTCTTAATCTCACAAAACAAACTGAAGGTTGCCGGGGGGAGGGGGTTTGGGAGAAGGGGGTGGGATTATGGACATTGGGGAGGGTATGTGATTTGGTGAGTGCTGTGAAGTGTGTAAACCTGGTGATTCACAGACCTGTACCCCTGGGGATAAAAATATATGTTTAAAAAAAAAAAAAAATAAAAAAAAAAAAAGAAATGGGCAGAGGACATGAACAGACATTTCTGCAAAGAAGACATCCAGATGGCCAACCGACACATGAAAAAGTGTCCCATATCACTTGGCATCAAGAAAATATAAATCAAAACCACAATGAGATATCACCTCAAACCAGTCAGAATGGCTAAAATTAACAAATTGGGAAATGACAGATGCTGGCAAGGATGCAGAGAAAGGGGATACCTTGAATTTTTTACAGTTTCTAATTTAATTTATTTAATTCCAGTTAGTTAACAGTGTTAAATGTATTAGGTATACAATATAGTGGCTTAACAATTCCATACATTACTTAATGCTTATCGAGATAAATGGACTACTAATCTCCATCACCTATTTCACCCATTCCCCCATCCACCTCCCCTCTGGTAACCATCAGTTTATTCTCTATAGTTAAGAGTCTATTTTTTGGTTTGTCTCTTTTTTCCCCTTTGTTCATTTGTGGGTTTTTTTTTTTTTTAATTCTACATATGAGTGAAATCATACAGTATTTATCTTTCTCTGACTGACTTATTTCACTTAACATTATACTCTTTATGTCCATTCATGTCCTTTATGGCTGGATTACATTAAAGAAAAGAATAAAATCATGCCATACATTGAATAAAAGTGCTGAGAGTGGACATCCTTGTCTTGTTCCCAACTTTAAGAGAAAAGCTCTTTGTTTTTCACCATTGAGTATGATGTTGACTGTAGGTTTTTCATAGAAGGCCTTCATTACATTGAAGTTTGTCCCCTCTAAACCTACTTTGTTGAAGGTGTTTATCATGAATTTGTCAGAGTTTGTCAAATGCCTGCATCTATTGGCATGTCAGTATGTCATGATCATATGACTTTTATTATTTCTCTTACTGATGTGATATAGCCCATTGATTGATTTAGCATGCCTACATTTCAAAAGGAGGAGAAAGAAATGGAAAGAAGCTACTTCTTCACCATTTAATATTTGGCTAGAAATGTGGCTGTTTCTCTATTTAAAAGTGAGTTGGTTGAAATTGGAGGGGGAGATGAACCATGAGAGACTGTGGACTCTGAGAAACAAACTGAGGGTTTTGGAGGGGACAGGGGTAGGGGGTTGGGTGATCCTGGTGGTGAGTATTAAGGAGGGTATGATCGCATGGAGCACTGGGTGTGATGCATAAACAATGGATCTTGGAACACTGAAAGGATAAAATTAAGTTTTTTTAAAAAGTGGCTTTTTATCCATTTCGATTTTATCTTTTTGTATGGTGTAAGAGAATGGTCAAATTTCATTCTTCTACACACAGCTGTCCAATTTTCCCAGCACCATTTATTGAAGGACTGTCTTTTTCCCACTGTATATTTTTTCCTGCATTCTTGAAGATTATTTGAGCATAAAGCTGAGGGTCCATATCTGGGCTCTCTACTCTGTTCCACTGGTCTGTGTGTTTGTTTTTGTGACAGTGCCATGCTGCCTTGGTGATCACCAAGGCAGCTTTGTAGTAAAGCTATAAATCAGGCAACGTGATGCCCCCAGTCTTGGTTTTCTTTTTCAACATTTCCTTAGCAAAATTCTGGTTCCATACAAATTTTAGGATTGTTTGCTCCAGCTTGTTGAAAAATGCCAGTGGAATTTTGATTTAAATGGCACTTTAGAGGAGGTTCCTTGTATAAGAAAATAAAAGAGCTCACATTCCCTGGTGGAATGTAGATACTCTCACTTTGTGACACCTGGGTTGGGAGCTCATTTCCATAGCCAGGTCAGTCATGGGAATTAATAATATCAGGACTGTTTTTCCTCTGAAATACTAGAGATGCATCATTGGTAGATCCCAGCTGTCTGGAGAACCAAAAGTTCTTCCCTAGCTTTCCTCCTGGCCCAAGGATCCCAGGAGATCCAGATTAAAACCCTTACCTGATGAGAAGAAGACATTCTAATTTCTTAGGTTATTTTCTCTCTGAGGTCCCCAGCACATGGTGGAGAATCATAATGACTGCTGTTTAGATAAGTGGACTCACCAGGGAAAGAGCATCAAGCACCCAAGTCCTTGCACCTCCTGCCAGACCCAGCATCATCATGATTAACACAGCAATCTTCAGTGGGGGAGCCAGGCTGTTCTGCCTACCAGACACCATGACTGGGTGACTTATGGCTTTATATTTTTAAATTGGCCTCTCTAGCACCATCTGATAAATCAACACACAAGTCATTAAATGGTTCATTATTTCAGTAATATGATTCATTCTTTGTGCCAAGAAATGCAAGAGATGTCAGGAAACTTAGAAATATCCCATTTGAAGCCATGCATGCCCATCCACAAAACCGATTAACTGGATGAGAGAAAGCAGTCGGACACAGAAGTCAAAAAGAAGGCTTGGCAGGTGGTGGTCTTCCCTCCAGCAGGCCTTGACCTCCTGTTAGAAAACGTAAGTCAGATTCTCACTAGAGAGGCTCCATGCTTCAGCATACTTTTCTTACATGCTCAGAGACAGTTAGGCTGATTGCAGGAGTCTGGTATAAAATTAACAACTGAACAGTTTCAGCTAGATCACTTCTGTAGAAAGAGTGTTAAGCCCAGGTGCTATGGAAGAAAGAACTGTCCCAGTCCTATCATAATGTATGGAATTCTGGGTATACCACTTGAAATCACAACTTTTGGTTCATCTTCTGTCATAAAAAAAGTGATTTTTCATGATTTCCAAATTCTTTCTGGTATTAAGATCCTATGATTCTGTGTTGGAGAGAGAGGTAGATTTCAGAGTTTGATTAGAGCTGAGGCTCAAATACATCTGGTTTGTGAAATTAGACAAGAGACCCCTCCCCACCAAAATCTATACTCATCTTTTTCTTGGAGGTCAGTCTCTTCCCTGCCTAGTTTATGCTCATTGCTTCAACAATGATTCTTTTTATGAAAAGAAATGAAAAATCCAAGTAAAACTGACTTAAACAATAAAGACATTTCTTCATGTATTGAGCAACTTCTCAACGTCTATTTTAGCTTCTCTGTAACACTGGAAGCTATTAAAAAAATCTACACTCAGAGAACTTAATTCTTTTTGGATAAGTAGACAATAAACTAAAAAATGTAAATATATAAAGCAATGTCAGATAATGATAAGTACAATGAAGACAAACTAAACAGGGTAAGTGCACAGAAATGCTTTTTTTGGGCAAGATGGTAACAGATGGCCTCTTAAAGGAAACTAATAGCTGACATTATTTTGATAAAGAGGAGCATAACAGAAAGACTATGGGGCCATCTGAGATCACCTCTTAGGAAACATTGCTACTAACTTGATGTCAGTATGGTGAAGCAGAATGGAGACAATCTGAGTTAGGCTTCTATAAAGGATGGAAGGTCTCAGCCTGCCCTGTGGGGGAACCCAGAAGGCAGCTGGGAGTTGGCTTGGAAGTTTAGAAGTGCTGTCATGATAGGGCCAAATATTCTTGTAGCCAAGAGCCGAGCATCTGCCAGAGACTTGTAGTGAATTCCCATGCAGATTTCCTTGGCCCCCATCTGCTCAGCTCCCTCTTCCCTCCCTCACAAATTCCAGCCACTCCAATAGTTCAGAACTCTGGCCTATGCATCCTCAGCTAAGTGAGATCACTGCTTTTATTGAGTCCCATTAACTGCATTACAGCAAGAAAAGGACCTCAGAAAGAATGCTGGGGGACCCTTTGTACTCATCTTGTGAGTTTCTCTTCTCTCAGTAACCACAGTTCTGCACCGTATGTTATTCAGAGTCTTAGAACATTGCTCCTTCTATTTTGTCTAGCTTTGTAATAGTTTCAGCAGGAGGGCAAGACTAGTTATTCTGCCATGGTCAAGAAGTGGCAGTCCTTTGTGTGCCTTAACTCTTGACGCTTACTGGCAGCTAGTTATGCTAATTAGACATCTAGCAACGTGAAGGGGAGCCCAGCTTCATACCTTCCAATCAACCTTAGGAAAGGATAAAGTTTTATTTGAATTTGATGTTAAAAGCAACGTTTTGACTATTTAAAACTCCAAAAAGTATAAATAATAAAAACTATTTTAATAAATAGTAAAATCTGAACTAAAACATGTATTATCATCGATGTGATACTGAGTTTATTAATCAATGTCCAACATATTTTACTTGTATATTATATTAATTGTAACATATATTATATTAATATAGTGCAATTTATTGTAAGAAATTGGCTCACACAATTGTGGAGGCTGAGAAGTCCCATCAGCTGCCATCTCAAAGCTGAAGATCCAGGAAAGCTGGTGGTATAATTCAACCTGAGTCCAAAGCCCCAGGAAACAACAGAACCAATGATGTAGATGTCAGATCAGGTCTAAAGGCCTAAGAACAAAGAGTACTGAGGGGTGGAAAAAAATCAATGTTCCTGCTCAAGCCCCCAGGCAGAAAGGACCAAATTCATCCTTTCTCCATTTTTTTTTTCTATTTAGGTCCTCAACAAATTAGATGATGCCACATTGGGAGGTGTAAACTGCTTTACTGAGTCTAGCAATTCAAATGGTAATTTCATCTGGAAACATACATGCACACTTGGGAATAATAGTTAGCCAAATATCTAGGAACTTTGTGAAACAGTCAAGTTGACACATAAAATTAACCATCATATTTGGTTAATTCTTTTCTATATAAAATCTGGAATAAAGCTAATTATTTCATTTGTGTCTAATTTAAGAGAATCTTTATCCCAGGAATACAATGGGCTTTAAATCAGAAAATCTATTAACAATAACTCACTACATTAACAAATCAGAAAATTGTATCATTATCTCAACAGGTAAAGGAAAAGCATTCAACAGAATTCATTTTATACATGTAACATTTCTCATAACAATGAGCAAACTAGGAATGAAAGACGTGATTAAAGGTATTTACCTTAAAAGCTACAGCAAACTTTATGCCTGGTGGTGAAAAACTCAAGGCATTCTTATTGAAAGTATGTTGAACACAACAACAAAGTATGTTGAACACAAAGATGTCAACCATCTATGCTTTTATTCAACATTTTATTCACCATTTTTCCCTCTGGTATCTCCAGGCTTGGTCTCAATCTGCAATCTGGAGGTGGAAATTTTCATAGTCACAGACAATACCAAGAGAAACCCTCTAGCTCAGGGTCAATAAAAGGGAACGGAGTATCCTGGAAAGGAAAGCAGTGGCAGCTAGGACTCACACATACTTGAAACTCTGAGAGAAAATAGTCTTTCTATCCACGCAGAAGAGGTATAGCCCCAAGAAAGTGGGGTTTGCCCCACTTCCCATATCTTTGACTCTTCCCATATCTTTGTCTCTCCCCTACTGGTTGGCCCTGCTCATGGAGTAGTTTCAGAAAGTGAGTGTGAAAACTAGGTAAATAAATTACCACAGTCTAGCTGGAGAAGTAGAAAGGAGAGCCCAAGAATCCAGAAAGTACCAGGGAGATTTCAGTGTGGGATGAGATTGGGAAAGAACACTACTACATTTCAAGTTTTACATACATGATTCTGATCCTAAATAGACTGCCAAAGACATTAACTATAAACTGACAGAGAGACCACTGTCCACAACCCAGATTGTCACTGGAAGATGCACAAGTGGGACAAACCCAAAAAGGATGGCAAAGTCTTTTAAAAAGGAACTAATATTAAGACTACAGACACATTAAGACATGGCAGGGATGTCTGTTATCACCACTGCTATTCAACATAGTACTAGAAGTCCTAGCCTCAGCAATCAGACAACAAAAGGAAATTAAAGGCATCCAAATTGGCAAAGAAGAAGTCAAACTATCACTCTTCACAGATTATATGAAACTATATGTGGAAAACCAAAAGACTCCACTCCAAAACTGCTAGAACTTGTACAGGAATTCAGAAAAGTGTCAGGATATAAAATCAATGCACAGAAATCAGCTGCATTTCTCTATACCAACAACAAGACAGAAGAAAGAGAAATTAAGGAGTCAATCCCATTTACAATTGCACCCAAAACCATAAAATACCTAGGAATAAACCTAACCAAAGAGGCACAGAATCTATACTCAGAAAACTATAAAGTACTCATGAAAGAAATTGAGGAAGACACAAAGAAATGGAAAAATGTTCCATGCTCCTGGATTGGAAGAATAAATATTATGAAAATGTCTATGCTACCTAAAGCAATCTACACATTTAATGCAATTCCTATCAAAATACCACCCATCTCTTTCAAAGAAATGAAACAAACAATCCTAGAATTAATATGGAACCAGAAAAGACCTCAAATAGCCAAAGGGATATTGAAAAAGAAAGCCAAAGTTGGGGGCATCACAATTCCGGACTTTAAACTCTATTACAAAGCTGTCATCATCAAGACAGCATGGTACTGGTACAAAAGCAGACACATAGATCAATGGAACAGAATAGAGAGCCCAGAAATAGACCCTCAACTCTATGGTCAACTAATCTTCGACAAAGCAGGAAAGAATGTCCAGTGGAAAAAAGACAGCCTCTTCAATAAATGGTGTTGGGAAAATTGGACAGCCACGTGCAGAAAAATGAAATTGCAGAAAAATGAAATTTCCTTACACCACACACAAAAATAGACTCAAAATGGATGAAGGACCTCAATGTGAGAAAGGAATCCATCAAAATGCTTGAGGAGAACACAGGCAGAAACCTCTTCGACCTCAGCCATGGCAATATCTTCCTAGGAACATCGCCAAAGGCAAGGGAAGCAAGGGCAAAAATGAACTATTGGGATTTTATCAAGATCAAAAGCTTTTTCACAGAAAAGGAAACAATTAACAAAACCAAAAGATAACTGACAGAATGGGAGAAGATAGTTGCAAACGACATATCAGATAAAGGGCCAGTGTCCAAAACCTATAAAGAACTTAGCAAACTTGACACCCAAAGAACAAATAATCCTGTCAAGAAATGGGCAGAAGACATGAGCAGACATTTCTGCAAAGAAGACATCCAGATGGCCAACAGACACATGAAAAAGTGCTCCATATCACTCAGCATCAGGGAAATACAAATCAAAACCACAATGAGATATCACCTCACACCAGTCAGAATGGCTAAAATTAACAAGTCAGGAAAAGATAGATGCTGGCGAGGGTGCGGAGAAAGGGGTACCCTCCTACACTGTTGGTGGGAATGCAAGCTGGTGCAACCACTCTGGAAAGCAGGGTGGAGGTTCCTCAAAAAAACTGAAAATAGAGCTACCCTATGACCCAACAATTGCACTACTGGGTATATATCCTAAAGATACAAACGTGGTGCTCCAAAGGGGCACGTGCACCCGAATGTCCACAATAGCCAAACTATGGAAAGAACCTAGATGTCCATCAACAGATGAATGCATAAAGAAGAGGTGGTACATATACACAATGAAATACTCTGCAGCCATCAAAAAAAATGAAATCTTGCCATTTGCCATGATGTGGATGGAACTAGAGGGTACCATGCTTAGCGAAATAAGTCAAGCAGAGAAAGACAACTATCATATGATCTCCCTGATATGAGGAAGTTTAGATGCAACATGGGGGGTTAAGGAGGTAGGAGAAGAATAAATGAAACAAGATGGGATTGGGAGGGAGACAAACCATAAGTGACTCTTAATCTCACAAAACAAACTGAGGGTTGCTGGGGGGAGGGGGGTTGGGAGAATGGGGGTGGGGTTATGGACATTGGGGAGGGTATGTGTTATGGTGAGTGCTGTGAAGTGTGTAAAGCTGGCGACTCACAGACCTGTACCCCTGGGGATAAAAATATATTATATGTTTATAAAAAATAAAAAAAATTAAAAAAGAAAGATTTACTAGTATTAATGTATGCATATCAATATGACTCTTTATCTTGATTAACATTTGTCTTATGTAGTTGGCTGTTCCCATAATGGAGGAATAAATATTTGCATTTGTTAGATCTTCTTGGTGGATAGACCCTTTAAGAATGATGTAGTGTCCTGGGGCACCTGGGTGGCTCAGTGGGTTAAGCCACTGCTTTCAGCTCAGGTCATGATCCCAGGGTCCTCGGATAGAGCCCCACATCGGGCTCTCTGCTCACCAGGGAGCCTGCTTCCCCCTCTCTCTCTGTCTGCTTCTCTGCCTACTTGTGATCTCTGCCTGTCAAATAAATAAAATCTTAAAAAAAAAAAGAATGATGTAGTGTCCTTCTATATCTCTGACTACAGTCTTTAGTTTAAAATCTAATTTATCTGATATGAGAATCGCTACCCCAGCCTTCTTTTGAGGCCCATTGGCTTGAAAGATGCCTCTCCATCCCTTCACTTTCAGTCTGGATATATCCTTAGGTTCAAAATGGGTCTCTTGTAGACAACATATGGATGGGTCCTGTCATTTTATTCAATCTGCAACCCTGTGCCTTTTTATGGGCATTTTAAGGCCATTCACATTGGGAGTGATTATTGAGAGATACCTTTTTATTGACATACCTTTTTATTGTTACCTGTGAAATCCTTGTTTCTATAGATTGTCTCCATATATTTCTGTTCAATTATATTCCTGAGCTTTTTCCTTTTATAGATCCCCCCCTTAATATTTTTTGTAGTGCCAGCTTGGTGGTCACATACTCTTTTAAACCTTGCTGGTCTTGGAAGCTCTTTATCTCTCCATCCATTTTGAATG
Organism: Mustela nigripes; assembly: GCF_022355385.1. Classification (NCBI taxonomy): domain Eukaryota; kingdom Metazoa; phylum Chordata; class Mammalia; order Carnivora; family Mustelidae; genus Mustela; species Mustela nigripes. Next base: position 23,948,755 of record NC_081573.1, read on the forward strand.
TCAGCCTTGCTGGATAAAGTATTCTTGGCTGCCTGTTCTTCTCATTTAGTGCCCTGAATACATCTTGCCAGGCCATGGTTTGCCAGGTTTCTGTGGACAGGTCTGACATTATTCTGATGGGTTTTCCTCTGTACAGAAGGAATCTCTTCCCCCTAGGTTCTTTCAAGAGCTCCTGTCTACAATTATGATTCTTCATTTTCACAATCAGGTGTTTTGAGGTCTTTCTAGATTCTATGATCTTGGGGGGAGCCCTTTCCACCTCTAGGTCATTAACCCATGTTCCATTCCCCAGATTGGGAAAATTTTCATGGAGCATTTGTTCAACTATATCTTCTAATCTTTGTTCTTTCTCCCCTCCCCCCCAGGTTTTCCAATAATTCTGACTGTGAAACTTTCATGGCATCATTTATTTCTCTATTTCGGTTTTCATGGTTTCTAAGCTGTTTGTTCCAGGCTTCCTCCTGATCCTTTCCAAACTGATAGGTTTGTCCTCTAGATCACTATCTTCTGCCTCAGTTATCCTAGCTGTTAGAGAATTTGGATTAGATTGGAACTCATTGATATCATTGTGAACATCTTCCCTGGTGGCTTTCCCTTCTTCCCTAATTAATTCCATTTTGTCATTAAAGGCTTTCTCCAACCTAGCCATTGCCTGGATAATTGTTAGCCTGAATTCCCTTTCTGACATATTGTTTATGTCCATATCCAACAGCTCTGATGGAGAGGGCACAGTTTCTGAATTTTTCCTCTGTTGGGCATTCCTCCTCCTAGTCATTTTGGTGAGAGATGGCTGAGGGGACGTGTAGCTGAATGTATCAATTGTGGTGCAGGCATGGTGCACTCTGGAACACTTCTGCACAATCAGGAGTCCTCACCAAAAAGAAAGAAAAAAGAAAAAAGAGAGGGAGAGAGACAGGGAAAAAAGAAAATCAAATATAAGACCCAGCCCAAATGGGCCCCAAAGGTAAGATTTATAAAATATACAGAGACATAAACAAAGAGACCAACAAAAGTAAATCACAAGAAAGAAAAAAAAAAAAAAAAGGAACCCAGCCAAAATGAATCCTAAGAATAAGATGTATATACTACCAGAGCAAAGGACAAATACACAGAAACACTGATAGAAGAAAAGGATGGGAGGGTAGTTATAATTTCTCAGTGTGGTCGAGGAAGGTTATTTTGATTCTTCCTGGGTGTATCTTGATATCCTGGTTAAAGGACTCAACTTTCCTGAGATAAATGGGGATTAAAACTGGTATATATAGGGGTAGTATGGACTGAGGATTACCTTGAAGTTTATCTCTATATGAATATTTTACAAAAACAGAAAAGCAAGAGAAAAACACAGGAATATGTATCAGAAAAGTTCAAGTTAAAAGGTTATTATTTAATTTGTTGTACTGAACCTCTCGTTGTGATGGTAAATAGGTTAAAAATTATTAAAAAATTAAAAAGAACAAGAATAGTGGGATTGAATTAAAAATAAAAGTTGTATCTATGAAGTATACAGGCTGTATGATAATACCAGGAGCTTAATATCTCCTTTTTCCCTGATATTAGGGTTTTACAGTTTTATGCAGACCCTGTGGTGGTTGTCCTCTTGGTTTTTTTTTGTTGTTGTTGTTCTTGTTTGTTTGTTTTGTTTTTTGTCTGGCTTTCTGGGGGCAGGGCCTGCTGTGTGGTTTTTCAGGCATTCTTGCTAGAGTTGAGTCCTCCTGCCTCCTATCAAGGGTCTGGGCTCTGAGGAAACCGATTTTTCAGGGTTTTGTTCTCTGGAGTGTTGTTTGTTTTTGTTTTTTGTTTTTCCTCCCCTTGCCGGATGTTGGCAGTTCTTTGGAGATTTAGAGGAAAGCAAACTGCACCCAGACCTCCATCTCAGAGAGAAGTCTTAGTCTGTTCCCCTCTGGGTGCTCCAGAGCACATAAACTCCAGAGCACCTCCCACCTCAGAGCATGACCCCAGCCACAGTCTCAGGGGTCACAGGAGCTCCCACTTGTATGCTTGTACACAGGTGCTACCAAAACCATGAGAAGTACTAGTCCAGAGAGCTGGCTTCCAGCGGTTGCCCCTACCATGGCTGTCTGGGCAGTATCTAGACCCCTGGAGAAGTCCTGGCCCAGGCTCGGAGTGTTCAGACTCTCCCCCATCCTAGAGAGCACCAGCTAGTGCCCACATGGACCTCTCTCAGGGGAGAGTGTGGAGCATGACAGAGCCCAGTTGCACAGCATGTGTGCAGAGTGCAAAAGGCTGTGGTTCTAGAGAGCAACATCTGGCATCCACACCAGACTCTCTCATGCACCCCGCCACCCAGACACTCTCACACGTGCTGGCTAGGGGACCAAGGCCTGGCTTCTTCACCGCACTCTCTGGCACAGCACCAATGGTGGCCGTCCTGGGTCTGTGGGCTTAAACCCATGTCCCTAACCGCCTGATTCCACCAATCTCCCCTTAAGATCTTTTGCTCTTGGGGCGCCTGGGTGGCTCAGAGGGTTAAGCCTCTGCCTTTAGCTCAGGTCATGGCCCAAGGGTCCTGGGATCGAGCCCACATCGGGCTCTCTGCTCAGTAAGGAGCCTGCTTCTCCTTCTCTCTGCCTGCTACTCTGCCTATTTGTGATCTATCTCTATGTCAAATAAAGAAATAAAATCTTTAAAAAAATATATCTTTTGCTCTTTTTGAGTGCTTTTAACCATACTCCAAGTTAATGCTGTTCCTCAATCACAGGGCACTCTTGTATTGGGGTATTACTTTCCAATGTGTCACTTCTACTGGCTCCCTCCCCCTTTTGTTTATCATCTGATATCAGTCCGATGTTCTCACTCCACTTTACCTGTCCTCTGGAGTCTTCTGCCCCCACTGAGATCCAGAAGTGTATAATTCTAATCTCAGGCTGATTTCATGGGTGATCAGAGTTCTTTGGTAGATAATCAGCTCACTCTAGGGTAGCAGTTGAAACAGCATCTCCTACTTCTTTGCCATCTTGCTCCCCTCTCTGTGAATAATTTTTTTAATGTACTGTTGGGTCCTATTGGCTAGGATCCTGTTGAATATTTTAACATCCATGTTCATTGGGGATATTGGTCTATAATTCTCCTTTTTGATGAAGTATTTGCCTGGTGTTGGGATCAAGGTAATGCTGGCCTCATAGTACAAGTTCAGAAGTGTTCTTCCATTTCTGGCTTCCATTTTTTTAGGCTATTACCTACTCTTTAATAGAGTAGGTAATAGTTCTTCTTTAACTGTTTCATAGAATTCCCCTGGGAAGCCATCCAGCCCTGGACTCTTGTTTTTTAGGAGGTCTTGATCAATTTCATTATGGGTTATTTGTCTATTCAGATTGTCTATTTCTTCCTATTTCAGTCTTGGTAGTTTGTAAGTTTCTAGGAATGCATGCATTTCTTCCAGGTGGCTCTATGTATTTCTATGTTCTATGCATTTCCCTCTTAAGGCCATCTTTGCAGTATCCCATAGGTTTTGGACTGAAGTTTTCATTCTTTAAATATTTGGTAGAACTAATGGTAGAAATATTTAATGTTTAAAGGGTAGAAACATTTAAATCTTTGGTAGAATTAATAAGAATTAATTAATCTTGGTGAGAATTTTGATATTTTATCAAATTCCTTCTGTCCATTGCTGTGAGTCTCCTACAATTAATGCATTATTACCAATATGTTTCTTTACTTTGGTTATTAATTGTTTTATATAATTGGATACTAACTGGTTTATTTAATTGTCTGCTCCCACACTGGGGGCATAGGTATTTACAATTGTTAGAACTTCTTGTTGGATGGACACTTTAGGTATGATATAGTGTCACTCTACATCTCTTACTATAGTCTTTGGTTTAAAATCTAACTTGTTTGATATGAGGATTGCTACCCCAGCTTTCTTTTGAGGTCCATTAGTATGGTAAGTTGTTCTCCATCCGTTCACTTTTAATCTGAAGGTATCCTTGGGTTTAAAATGAGTTTCTTGTAGACAGCATATCAATGGGCCTTACTTTTTTATCCAATCTGATACCCTGTGTCTTTTGACTGGAGCATTCAATCCGTTGACATTCAGAGTAACTATTGAGAGATATGAATTGAGTGCCATTATATTGCCTGTAAATTCCATTTCTGTAGATTGTCTCTATTACTTTCTGGTCTATCTTACTCTTGGGGTCTCTCTTCACTTGCAGAATCCCCCCCCCTTAATGTTTCTTTCAGGTCTGGCTTGATGGTCACATATTCTTTTAGTTTCTCCTTGTCCTGTAAGATCTTTATCTCTCCATCCATTCTGAATGACAGCCTTACTGGATAAAGTATTCTTGGCTGCATGTTCTTCCCATCTAGTACCCTGACTATGTCTTGCCAGTCTTTCTGGCTTGCCAGGTTTCTGTGGATGGGTCTGATGTTATTCTGATGTTCCTCCATATGTAAGAAATCCTTTCCCCCTAGCTACTCACAGGACAGCTTCCTTGGTTCTAAGATTTGCAAGCTTCACTATTATATGTTGGGGTGTTGATCTATTTTTATTGATTTTTGGGAGGGATCCTCTCTGCCTCTTGGATATGAATGCTTGTTTCTTTTCCCAGGTTAGGGACATTCTTGGCTATGCTTTGCTTTCCAGCCCTTTCTCTCTCTCCACCACCTGCTGGATCACGATGATCCTGATATTCATTCTTTCCAATGTATCATTAAATTCTCTAAGTCTCTCTTTATGTCCAATGAGTTGTTATTCTCTTTTTTCTTCAATTTCCTTCCTTTTCCATCAGCCTGCCCTCTAGATTCTCTCTTCCACCTCATTGATCCTAGCTGTTAGAGTATCCAGGTGAGACTGCATCTCATTCATAGTTTTTTTTTTTTTTTTTAAGTTTGGCATAATTGATCTTACTTCTGCCCTTAGAGAGTCTATATTCTCACTTGTGCTTTTTTTCAAGCCTAGCTATTTACTTTATGATTGCCATCCTGAATTCTATTTCTAGAATCTTACCTACAGCCATATTGATTAGCTCTGTGACAGAGAACACTGCCTTTTTTTTTTTTTCTTTTTTGTGAGTGCCTCCTTCTAGTCATTATGCATGTAAAATGATGGGTGGTTTCTCTTCTCCTGCTGGGCTTAGGGTTTCTTTCTTGTTCTTTCTCCAGCTCCTTTAGGTATAGGGTTAGGTTGTGTACCTGAGACCTTTCTTGTTTCTTGAGAAAGGCTTGAACCACTATATATTTTCCTCTCAGGACTGCCTTTATTGTGTCCCACAGATTTTGAACCATTGTATTTTCATTATCATTTGTTTCCATGATTTTTTTCAATTCTTCTTTAATTTCCCGGTTGACCCATTCATTCTTTAGAAGGATGCTGTTTTAGTCTCCATGTATTTGTGTTCTTTTCAAACTTCCTTTTGTGGTTGAGTTCTAGCTTTAGAGCATTGTGGTCTGAAAATATGCAGGGAATGATCCCAATCTTTTGATACCGGTTGAGTCCTGATTTAGGACCGAGGATGTGATCTATTCTGGAGAATGTTCCATGTGCACTAGAGAAGAATGTGTATTCTGTTGCTTTGGGGTGAAATGTTCTGAATATATCAGTGATGTCCATCTGGTCCAGTGTGTCGTTTAAGGCCTTTATTTCCTTGCTGACTTTTGCTTGGATGATCTGTCCATTTCAGTGAGGGGAGTGTTAAAGTCCCCTACTATTATTGTATTAATGCTGATGTGTTTCTTTGATTTTGTTATTAATTGGTTTATATAGTTGGCTGCTCCCACGTTGGGGCATATATATTTAAAATTGTTAGATCTTCTTATTGGACAGACCCTTTGAGTATGATATAGAAATGGAAAAATGTTCCATGCTCCTGGATTGGAAGAATAAATATTGTGAAAATGTCTATGCTACCTAAAGCAATCTACACATTTAATACAATTCCTATCAAAGTACCATCCATCTTTTTCAAAGAAATGGAACAAATAATTCTAAAATTTATATGGAACCAGAAAAGACCTCGAATAGCCAAATGGATATTAAAAAAGAAAGCCAACGTTGGTGGCATCACAATTCCGGACTTCAAGCCCTATTACAAAGCTGTCATCATCAAGACAGCATGGTACTGGCACAAAAACAGACACATAGATCAATGGAACAGAATAGAGAGCCCAGAAATAGATCCTCAACTCTACAGTCAACTAATCTTTGACAAAGCAGGAAAGAATGTCCAATGGAAAAAAGACAGCCTCTTCAATAAATGGTGCTGGGAAAATTGGACAGCCACATGCAGAAAAATGAAATTGGACCATTTCCTTACACCACACACAAAAATAGACTCAAAATGGATGAAGGACCTCAATGTGAGAAAGGAATCCATCAAAATCCTTGAGGAGAACACAGGCAGAAACCTCTTCGACCTCAGCCACAGCAACATCTTCCTAGGAACAATGCCAAAGGCAAGGGAAGCAAGGGCAAAAATGAACTATTGGGATTTCATCAAGATCAAAAGCTTTTGCACAGCAAAGGAAACAGTTAACAAAATCAAAAGACAACTGACAGAATGGGAGAAGATATTTGCAAACGACATATCAGATAAAGGACTAGTGTCCAGAATCTATAAAGAACTTAGCAAACTCAACACCCAAAGAACAAATAATCCTGTCAAGAAATGGGCAGAGGACATGAACAGACATTTCTGCAAAGAAGACATCCAGATGGCCAACAGACACATGAAAAAGTGCTCCATATCACTCGGCATCAGGGAAATACAAATCAAAACCACAATAAGATATCACCTCACACCAGTCAGAATGGCTCAAATCAACAAGTCAGGAAATGACAGATGCTGGCGAGGATGCGGAGAAAGGGGAACCCTCCTACACTGTTGGTGGGAATGCAAACTGGTGCAGCCACTCTGGGTAACAGCATGGAGGTTCCTCAAAATGTTGAAAATAGAACTGCCCTATGACCCAGCAATTGCACTATTGGGTATTTACCCTAAAGATATAAACGTAGTGATCCAAAGGGGCACGTGCACCCGAATGTTTATAGCAGCAATGTCCACAATAGCCAAACTATGGAAAGAACCTAGATGTCCATCAACAGATGAATGGATAAAGAAGAGGTGGTATATATACACAATGGAATACTATGCAGCCATCAAAAGAAATGAACTCTTGCCATTTGCGACAACATGGATGGAACTAGAGCGTATCATGCTTAGCGAAATAAGTTAAGCAGAGAAAGACAACTATCATATGATCTCCCTGATATGAGGAAGTGGTGATGCAACATGGGGGCTTAAGTGGGTAGGAGAAGAATAAATGAAACAAGATGGGATTGGGAGGGAGACAAACCATAAGTGACTCTTAATCTCACAAACCAAACTGAGGGTTGCTGGGGGGAGGGGGTTTGGGAGAAGGGAGTGGGATTATGGACATTGGGGAGGGTATGTGCTTTGGTGAGTGCTGTGAAGTGTGTAAACCTGGTGATTCACAGATCTGTACCCCTGGGGATAAAAATATATGTTTATAAAAAGTAAAAAATTAAAAAAAATAGAAAAACCACTAAAAATAAAAAAATAAAAAATAATAGAATAAAATGATGGGTGGGCAAATGAACAGAGTCCAAAATATAAACCACAACCCAAACAAGATGCACTCCAGAGTTCAGTATACTACTTTCCCCTGGCATTGGAATTTTACAGTCTCATGGGATCTATAGGCTTGTAGTCCACCTGTTCTTCCAGTCTGTCTTCTCAAGGAGGGGTCTGCTGTGCTGTTTCTCAGGTATCCCTGCCTGGGCAGAGTTGTCCCACTCCCTGTGATGGGGATGGGCTTAGTGCAAACTGGTCCTCTTTGTGGCTTTTGTTCCCTGGAGACTTTCCATGCCTCTTCAGAAGATCACAGCAAAAATGGCTATGCTCAAACGTCATCCCAGAGCAAAGAGATCACAGTCTTCCCTCTTTAATAAGCCCTCGGGACAAACAGTATTCCCATCTGTATGTGCCAAAAACCACAGACTTCTGCAGTGTGTGCCCACTGCAACTCCAGGAGCCAGGGAGTGCCACTCCCCTTTGTGACTTTAAAACCACAAATGTCTGTAGACTTGCATGCATACCCAAAGCTCCTGGATCATGTCTGTGTGCTACCTGAATGTCCTTTCTGAGCCACTACCACCCTGTGAGTATTTCCAGTCCTTTTCAGCATGTTCAGGAAAAGGGCAATTACCAACTGACCAGCTCACAGTTTATGGTGACCCGAGCTGAGAGTCCTCTCCTGGGCTCACTGACCTAACCTTCTTCCTGTCTCCACTGCTCAGGCATTCTACTGGTTCTGGCACCTCTTCTGCTGTGACTCCTTGGATCCAGAGGCCACAAGTGCCCCACCTAGAATTCCACCTTTTCATTTCCAGAGCCCCTTTCAGAAAGGAATGTCTCTCCCTAGAACAGATTTCTAAGGGTTTCAATTTCGTACTTTCATATTATATCACTTTCCAGGAGCCAGCTTATGGAGGCTTCCTCCCTCTTCTGTTTATCTTCCAATAACTCTCAGCATATTCATGACTGTACTCATCCTACCTCGAAAAAAGCAGTCACTTTTCTGCTTGTAGAGATCCAGATAAATATTATAACATCTCTGGCTGATTTCATGCATGTTTGAAAATGTTTGACAGACAGCCAGCTGAATTCAGGTGACCAGTTGAAATGGGGCCCCCTACCCCTCTGCTGTCTTGCCCCCATCAATATCTTAGTGAACAGTGAGTAATGTATAGAACTGTTGAATCACTATATTGTACATCTGAACCATGCAGTTGCCTTCATTCAGCTGTCTACCACTCTTCATTTCACTAAGGTCTGTGCCCTTGACCCCAGGATCCATGCCTTCCAGCCTGTCCAGCACCTATAGGCCTCAACAGGGTCATCTCCTGCTAGGCCATCAGCACTTTGGTTCCCACAGCACCCACTGGAAACACAGACCCCAAGTCAGTTCAGGTTCCTTTCACCTAGTTTCAAATGTAATGGTTTAAAACAGTGCAGATTTATTCTTTTACAGTTCTAGATGTCAAACATTTAAAACTGGATCTTATGGGGCTGAATTCAAGATATTTTCAGGGACAGTTCCTTCTAGGGAAAGGGAAAGCTCTAGGGAAAAATCCATTTTTTATCTTTTGTGCTCTCTAGAAGCCACCTGCATTTCTTAGCTCAATGTCCATTGCTTCATCATCAAGACCAGCAATAATATCTTTAAATCTTACTGTTTTCCTCTCTCTCCCTCTTTCTTTCAAATAATAAAAATAAAATAAACAATTAAAATTTAAAAAGGGGATACCTACTGGCTCAGTGGCATTTGCCTTTGGCTCAGGTCATGATCCCAGAGTCCTGAAATTGAGCCCCATATTGGGATCCCTGCTCAGCAGTGAGTCTACTTCTCCCTCTGTTCCTCACCCAACCCTTGTGCACTCATGCTCTCTCTCTCTCTCTTTTTCTCAAATAATAAAAATAAAATTTAAAAAATTTTGCTCTGTTTTCATATTACATCACTTTCCCTCTGATTTTTCCCCTTTTTTCTTCCTCTTAACAGGACTTGTGTGATTACATGAGGCCCACTTAGAAAATCCAGAATAATTTTCCCGTCTCAAGGTCCTAAACCTAAGCACATGTGAAAAGTCCTTTTTACCATGTATTGTACCACATTCACAGGTTCTGATGACTAGGTTATGGCTATTTCAGGGGATGGGGAGACATTATTCTTCCTACCATAGAACAAAATAAACTAATATTTATTAAGTAGCTACTACATGCAAGACACTGGGCAAGTGCTTTACACAGATAGCCACATACCCAATGAGCCATTATTAATTTCATTTTAGAAAATGAGAAAAATGAAGCTTGGATGGTTTAAGTAACAAAGTTACACAACTAATAATTGAATGATTTAACTGAAGTTAGTTCCTTCTGCTTTGTTCCTCCTATGTAACCAACTGACTATGACTAATCCCAGGGGGCTCTAAGAAACTGTGAAATTTTCAGGACATAATCAATTTCAAATTATAAGCATGCCAGTAATACATTCTCAGTCTTTGCATTCTAGAACATTCTGAATGGTTGTTAACTCAGGCATGTTCCTAGGGAACTCTGTTTATTCATTCATGCTGGATCATTTATGCAATTGAGTGAAAATAGGAGTCTTAAAGACCCTGAGATGTGATACCAAGAAATAAATGTTTATGCATTTATAAATAAGTTATTCACTAACTTTAATACAGAGTAATGAAGTTAAATTGCCTTTAAGTTTGTTACAGAGTTGATGTAATTCCCATAGTTTTATTAAGTTATATTAAAAAGGCAATTAGGTGGGATGCCTGGGTGGCTCAGTGGGTTAAGCCGCTGCCTTCAGCTCAGGTTATGATCTCAGGGACCTGGGATCGAGCCCCGCATCGGACTCTCTGCTCAGCAGGGAGCCTGCTTCCTCCTCTCTCTCTCTGCCTGCCTCTCTGCCTGTTTGTGATCTCTGTCTGTCAAATAAATAAATAAAAATCTTTAAAATAAATAAATAAATAAATAAAAATAAAAAGGCAAGTAGGTTTTGGAATTCAGACCACCAGGGGCAGATTTTCTGTAGAAGCATAAATATCTGCTTTGCAATCTAAACTGAATGGAGAGTCTTCTCAAGAATATTATTTCTGGGGCACCTGGGTGGCTCAGTTGGTTAAGTGTCTGCCTTCAGCTCAGTTCATGATCTCAGGGTCCTGAGATCAAGCCCCATGTCAGGCTCCCAACTCAACAGGGTGTCTGCTTCTCTCTCTCCTTCTGCCTCTCCCTGTGCTTGTGCTCTGTCTCTCTCTCTCTGTGTCTCTCTCAAATAAATAAATAAAATCTTTAAAAAATGTGATTTTTAAGCAGCCAATTGTAAGGAAGTTGGATTTTCCAAAAGCCAACTTTTTCTCCCTCAAAAAAATACAGTGGTCTCCAGCTCATATGCCATGTTCCAGCCAACAGAGAGCTGGGAATTGAAGCAACTACCCAAACCATTTTTAAAAGTAACTTCTAAAGGTGCCTGAGTGACTCAGTTGGTTAAGTATCCAACTCTTGATTTTGGCTCAGGTCATGATCTTAGGGTCATGACATCAGGCTCCATGCTCAGTGGAGAGTCTGCTTGAGATTTTCTCTCACTCCCTCTGGCCCTCCCTCTGCTATTGCGCTCTCTCTTTCCAAATAAATAAATAAATCTTTTTAAAAAAATAAAGTAAAATAAAAAGCAGTTACAGCCTCATACTTTTGCATCCTTTATCTGAATGTTTCAGGCAAATATGTTTTGGAGTACCTGAAGTATTCTGATAACTTTCCCATGGTTGTTAATAGAAGTTCAGGAAGATTTTTGAAACCTAGGAATCTTGTGATAACACAAAAAATAATAGTGAATAACATTTGTTGACTCTGTGCCAATGCCATTTCAGTATCTTACCTGTATTAAGTCAATTAATCCACTCAGTACACCACTGTCTTATTCTCACATTGCAGATAAGGAAACTGAGGCACAGAGTGTAGTCACTTGCCCACAGTCTTAGAGTATGTAAGTGACAGAACCAGAATTCAAATCTGGCAGTCTGTCTCTAGAGCCTGCAGGCTTAACTATCCATTACCCCCAAATCCTGTCAACTGAGGTAGACAGCAAATAAATTCATGACTCAGTATCCCCTTGACCTAGGACTGACCTCAAAACACAGGCAGTCCTAAGAACTACTGCTGTTTCTGAAGACAACACTAACACTTCACACTCATTCTGTCTCCTTGTCAACCACTGATGAATAAACCTAAATTAGCCTAGTGCCAGAAAAACTAAAAGTGCAGTTTTGAGGATGTGTCCCAAGGTCCTCTCTCCTGATTCCCTCCTGATGGAATGTGTTCACAGAATCTGCCAGAAGATGCTTGCCAGTTCTGTTTTATTGATTTCTACTTCACACAAAAGCCTCTTTAATCAAATCAAACTTGCTAGAAAATTGGGCAAAGGAAGGGGATCTGTCCTTTGTTTGGTTTCAGTGCCTTTAAGGTGTGTCCTCCCTCCCAACTGGCCCAGGATGCCAAAAGTTGTCCTGAAAACATTACTTCAGCTCACTGCCTTCACCTTTGTCAACCTTAAGGCAATTCTTCACCTGCATTTGATGCTGTTCCTGCCTGATGCATAATCCATTAATGCAGAAAACAAACAATGTAGCTGCCACATTGCTTTCCTCTGCCCTTTCTGCTCCAGGCTAACCTAAGAGACTTTGGGATCACCAATTCCAAAGACAGGGATCCAGCTAGAGAAGTCAGAGCAAATGGAACAGTCAGCACAGCTTGGGATAAGGACCTGAGCACCTGGCCCTTTCCTCAGCATCCTTGAGGGTTCCTCTCAGGTGGCCCTTACTCAGAAGGACTTTCTTGGATTTCCAATTCAAAAGAAAATCCCCTGTTTATGACCTTGAGATAAGCAAAAAATATATAAACAAGGCACAAAAACACTAGCCATAAAAGACCAATTTTGATAAAGTGTTCCATATTAAAAATAAGAACTTCTGTTTAGCCAAAGAGATCATTCACAATGCATAAAAAGGCCAGAGTCAGAGTGAAGTCATATATTCACAATACATATAGTAACAAAGGACCCATGCCCAGAACATATAAGCTGGGGATGACAATATCCTATGCCACTCATCTCAAATTCCATAATGAATGTGAATAGGTTTGGAGACTGCAAATTGCTTCATCAGTATAAGGAGTGACAGGGCACCTGGGTGATGCAGTCAGTTGAACATCCAGCTCTTGGTTTCAGTTCAGGTCATGGTATCAGGATCCTGGGATCCAGCCCCGTATTGGGCTCCGTGCTCAACGTAGAGTCCGATTCACACTGTCTCACCCTCTCCCTCTGTCCCTCCCTCCCACCTCATGTTCCCTCTCTCTTTCTTAAGTACAGAAATAAATCTTATAAATAATATATAAGGAGTGCATACTTGGGTCTTCTTTGTGGGTTTTTCCAGTATCAGATAGAGCCAAGTAGTGCGAACTGAGCACTGTCCCCTGCTCCACACCACACAATAATTAAGGGATAAAATTAAGGGATAATATTTATCAAATCATCCTCCTGCTTAACACCCTGTAATGCTCCCAATTTACCAGATGTGATCCAGGGTCCTTAGCATGTCCTTCAAGATCCTTCATCACCAGTCCCTGCTGCCATATTTCCACCCCCATTCTCACCATGGTTCCATCAACGCCAAACTTCAGCCACCCAGATATTTTGCCTAGGCATGTCACAGCTCTTAACATCTCTGTTAACTTGTAACTGCTCAGAATGTTCTTTCATCCCTTTCTGCCCTAGCAAGCTACCACACTCAAAGACTCCAGGGGTGCATCTGCTGTATTATAATGGGCTGCAGTCCCACTGCCCCACAACCACCTTGCCACAAGGATAGAGTGACCCCAGCGTGGATTTATGACACAAGTTCTTTCCTGGATTAATACACAAACATTTGAAAAAAGCAGTCCCTTTCCCTGCAAGATTGCCAGACTGGAAGGATGTGAGCAGAGTGTTAAAAGCAGCCATGTCTGTGACACACAGGGATGCCAGACTACAGTCTGAAACCAGCAGAGAGGAAGGCAGAAGGGGAGACAGACAGGGAGACAGAGAGAACCAGATGACCCTGGAAGGACGCAGGAGGCCCTTCAGCTCTGTGAGATTAGCCATCCCCTTCTTTTCATTGAACTAGTTTGAAATGGGTTTCTGGCCAGCTAACCACAGTGTATTCTCCCTAGACGCTTTCCCTGGCAGAAAATATGTTTCATTATACTTAAATAGATGAATTGTTTTTTCTTCCTCACTCCTCCTGTATCCTGGGCTGCTGTTAAAACAGGGGTTCTCATTCCTGGCTGCACATGAAAAATGCCTGTGCCTTCTGAAAAAATACCAATCCCTAAGCCTCATCCCACACTTGTCAGAATCTCTAGAGGTGAGTCCTGAGCCTCAATACTTTTTAAATCCCCCAGGAGATTTTAATGGACCACCAAGACTGAGAGCTGCATGGCCTAAGGAGTATACACCAAACAGAAGGACAGCTTTATCCCTTCATCTTGGTGATGGATGAAAAGAACATGAAGTCACAACAGATAAAAACATAAGGAAGAGGGGTGGGGAAACTCCAGGTAACATTGTGTGTGCAATTTCCTAGAATAATCACAGCAGATAAGCACACATTAACAAGACAAGGCAATGAAACACAACCCCAAATCCTTGCTTAGGCAGTAGATAGACATGGGTCCAAGTCCAAGATTTGCCACTTACTAGAAAAGTGACCTTGAACAAGTCACTTCAGTTCCCTCAGTTTCCTTACCTATCAGTTGGTATTAACAAAGCCAACCTCTTATCTACCAGCAGCAGTCTAACTCCCTCTTATGGTTTACCTGGTGAGGGCAGTCTGAATTCTATTTGAACGAGCCAATATGGGATCCACCAGTGGATCCATCAGTTCAAACATTATAATGGCTTCTCCCCTTTGCTACCTCAGTTGTAATGACTCTAAAATGGCCTTGATTTCCTTCATCTCCTTCATTTAAGTTTCTTTCCAGGCTTCAGAAAAGCTCAGTCTTCATCTGCCTCTCCAGTCATTCCATCCTCCTATCTTTTCTGGCTCTGAAGATTCTTAGATGTGATGCCCTGAACATCTCCACCTCAACAAGACACAGCCTCATTGCTTGCAGGAGTCATGGCATCAACCATCCTTTCCACTTCAATGTTTCCTATAAAGACATTATTTGAAAGTTTTCCTTTTAAATACCAGCACGCTTCTCTGCTATGTTGGCCAGAGATTTCAGTTTCATGCAGCTTCATGCTAAGAGCTTCCATGAAAATAAATGAAGGAGACAGCCTCACAGTTAGCCAAAAAAAAAAAAAAAAAAAAAGTTTCTTCAAAAGGAAATTAGATAAACTGCTATAATATTTCATTCTGGATATCTGTTAGAGATTTGACTTGGAAGTTATGGGAGAAAGAAAGATGTAGATACTCAAGGATTTCATACTTGGGAACACAGTAGAGATAAGCAAACTTTGTATGTTCAAAGTTGACACATTCACAACACACACACACGCACTGCAAGTTAAACTGAAGGTCAGAGATGAAGATTCCTAAAAAACAAAAAACAGCCTAAAACAGGTGTTTCTCAAAGTGTATTAGTTGTATCTAACTACTGTAATAGACCTTAAGACTTCAGTAACTTAACACAATAAAAAAATAGTATTCTTGCTCAGATGAATTTTAATGTACACTCCCAATCAGTGCTCCTCGATGGCTCTCCTCTACCCAAGCTCCTTATATCTTTTTTTTTTTTAAAGATTTTATTTATTTATTTGACAGAGAGAAACCACAAGTAGACGGAGAGGCAGGCAGAGAGAGAGAGAGAGAGAAGCAGGCTCCCTGCTGAGCAGAGAGCCTGATGCGGGACTTGATCCCAGGACCCCGAGATCATGACCAGAGCCGAAGGCAGTGGCTTAACCCACTAAGCCACCCAGGCACCCCACTCCTTCTATCTTGTGGTTCTTCTTTGCTCTGTGACCTCCAGTTCTAGTGTATGGGGAACCCAGTGGGTGGGGAAAGAAAGAGAAAGTATGGAGGGTGGCAGGATGTTTCCATGTGCAGGATCTGAAAGGGCCCACATTCTGTCAACCCACTAACTGCATGAGAAATGAGTCTGTGCCCCTTGGTATTGTGAACACATAAGTCACTACCACCAGATGCATCTGAGTTACCAATATTTACCTTTTTATTTTATAACCGACTTTCATTACTATGTTCACAAATATGTAAACATCTGCTCTGGACCAGACATATTCATTCAACCAGAGTATCCAGATAAATGAAGGTGCATGGGAAGGAGGGGCAGCATAGCAATTGGGAGCCTGGGCTCTGGAGTAAGAATCCATAAGTTCAAATTCTGCTACCATCTCTTTTTAACCAAGTAACCCTTGGGTGATCAATTTAATCTCTCTTTACCCCCATTTTCTCATGTGTTAAATAGGGGTGTTAGTATTTATATCACAGACTGTGGTAAGACTCAAACAAGAGAATACATGTAGAGTGTAAGCCCTGTTTGGGACTCCTCATCCCCTCCTCCTCCTCTAAGGCCCATGAATCCCCACAGGTCACAGAGGTCTTTTCAAGTTTGTTTCACCTTTAAAGAGGAGGAAGGGATGCTTTCTTCCAGATGCCAGCCTGGAGGAAGCCAGGCCAGGTCATCCTGAGACCAATATTCAGAAGCTACATGGTGGGTCCTTGTGTAGGTCATAGATCCAACAGGTTACCTGAGACCAAATCCCAAATTCACAGGCTTAGGGACTGACACATCATAAGCCCTGTCACCATTACCTCCAAAAGTAGGCTCTACTTCCATCTTTGTCACCCTTGGTGCCAACTAAGATGCTCGGCCCCTGCATTTTCGAGGAGCAAGCAGTCTGAGCATGTTCAGACTCAGCCTAGGTTAGGTCTGCCCAGATGGGGCAGTCACATGGCAGACTTTCTCCACAAGGACTCAGACACCCTGGGAAGAAGGGACAATAGCCACTGTCTGAACTGTTGGGCCCAGGAAACTCTATAGTAGGAAGCTGCGTTGGTAGACACACCCCTCCTATGTCCTTTCTCCATTCACTGGGGATCCATGCTATCAGTATAAGAAAAGAATAGTAGCAACCACATATGTATAGAATGCTTTATATTTTTTCAAAGCATTTATGCCAATGCAATGTCTTTATTCCCTGCAGAGATGTATAATTCAAGGGAGTTTACTCAATATGTTACTGCATTTCATTTCCTTGACAGAGGGACATTCACTTTTTCAAGGTGTTCAGATTTGTGGTATTCATTAAAGGTGAAGGATTTGGACCCATTCAAATCTGTCATTCTCTGAATTCAGAGAATCTCTGAAAGCCTTGGCATGTACCCAAAACTTTCCAGGAATTGTTGTAAAGAATCAATTACAGTTGCAGATCACAAACCTCCTAGAAGGGGGTACAAGGAAGGTTGGCAGCATCCCCTCCTATTCATCTCTAGGGCAGGAACCTCATTTCATCTTCCATTAGAAGGGAAAGGCTGCAGGCCTATCTCCCCTCTCACAGTCTTCTCTGTTTATCAAACACATAATAGAACCATCTCTACGAAGTCTACAAAACTCAATAAACATCCAAGAAAATAATAATTAGATATCTGAGTACTGGCCTTTGTCTAAATGAGTTATGTGTGTCTCATTCGCATCTCACAAAATGAAGTTAACTGTCTCAAAAAAAAAAAGAAAAACACCAAGAGTAGTCTGAAGCATCTTTGATCTTCTGGCAGCAGCCAAACATGATGAGCAAGTAATGAAATAATGGAATTCAAATTGCACCTGCTCTCAGAATCCCCTCTCCTTCTGTGCAAAACAGATTACATTGGCTTATTTTTTTTCCCCCTAAATCAAAGCACTGGCTGTAATGACAATATGAAGTAATTATTAATGCTGATGATTGTCAGAAGCCTGATTTCCAAGTTTAGTGGAATTGGGACATTTCCTGTCATAAAGGGCAGTTCCTTACAAGAATCCCAAATCCATTGCAAGAATCCAAATTAATTTGTAAGAAAGCAGTGAAAGGATGAATCTCACTAATTTCTTTCTCATTGAGAGAATGTTCTGGGTAGAGCTGGTGAAGCAGACATGCCATGGACAGAAGACCCCAACCTGTCAAGACTTAAGGTACAAATTTCTCTCAAACTCAGAACAAGCAATCTTCTCCACAATCCTTGAAGTTAAATCTCTAAAGCCCTTCAACATTATATAAAGTGATTTCTCAGTTTGTTTTGAAAACAATTGGGTCCAGGCAAAGTAGAACTGTATATTTTTACTTCAGTCCCAATGTCATATTAAAGTCTCAACACAAATGTCAGATCAAGTCTAAAATGAATGGTTGCTTGATCTATTTCCTTTTGCTACACTTCAAAATAACATTCGAATACTCTGTGGGGTGTGGAAAAAGAAACAGGTTGGCTACCTTTGTAGGGATTATTAGGTATGTAACTAAACAACCACTTTGTTAGGAGTACCAATTGACACAGCCTCTTTTGAGAGTTATTTGACAAATATGGAAAATTTTTTTGATTCTGTTATGTTAGTCACTGTACAGTACATCATTAGTTTTTGATGTAGTGCTCCATGATTCACTGTGCTCCATGAAATCCATGCCCTCCTTAATACCCACCCCAGGCCTCTAAAACTCCCCATTGGTTTTCCAGAATCCATAGCCTCTTGTGGTTCATTTCCAACTCTGATTTCTCCCCCTTTATTTCTCCCTTCTCCTAATGTCCTCCTTACTATTACTTACGTTCCATAAATAAGTGAAACCACATGATAATTGGCTTTCTCTGTTTGACTTATTTACTTAGCAGAATCTTCATTTCGACCCAAGTTGATGCAAACATTGGATATTCATCTTTTCTGATGGCTGAGTACTATTCCATTGTGTATACGGACCATGTCTTTTTTATCCCTTCATCTGTTGAAGGGCATCTCCCTCTCCCTCTACCTGTTGCTCCCCCTGCTGTGCTCTCTCTCTGTCAAAAAATTAATAAAATCATATATATATGTTCATATATTTGTACATACATATATGTATAAAACAGGAAATGGCTTTGTAATTTTTTTCATTTTTAAAACATTGTAAGCAATTTTTACTATTAACAAATATTCATCTAAAGCACTATTTCGCATTACCACCAACAATGAATAAAAGTTCCCATTGCTTTACATTTGTTGTTATGTTGTCAGTGTTTTGGGTTTTGACAGACCTATCAGAATGGTCGTTGTTTTAATTTACAATTCCTCATTAATACATGATGTTACACATCCTTTCATATTCTTACTTGCGATCTGTCTATCTTTTTTGGTGATAAGTTCATTCAGGCCTTTGGCTCATTTTTCAAACAGGTTGCTCATTTTCTTTCTGTTGAGTTTAAGAATCCTTTGATACTTGGGATAACAGTTCTTTATCAGATGTGTCTTGCAAATATTTTCTTCTGGTCTGTGGCTTGTCTTCTCATTGTCTTGATATTGTCTCACAAAGCAGAAACTTTAATTTTTTTAAAGATTTATTTATTTGAAAGAGAGCATGGGAGGGGGAGTGGCACAGAGGAAAGGAAAAATCTCAAGCAGACTCCCCACTGGGTGCAGGGCCTATGGGGGGCTGGATCTCATGACCCTGAGGTCATGACGTAAGCCAAAATCAAGAATTGGAAATTTAACTGACTGTGCCACCCAGGTGCCCCAAAAGTTTTTAATTTTAATGTCAGATATCTTATCAATCATTTCTTTCATGGATAATGTCTTTGGTGTTGTATCTAAAAAATCACTGCCATGTTCAAGATCATCTAGATTTTCTCTCATGTTATCTTCTAGTTTTATAGCTTTTGCATTTTACATTTAGGTCTGTGATTCATTATGAGTATTTCTTTAAAAGGGTGTAAGAACTCTGGAGGGCTTTTTTGCTTGTTTGTTTGTTTGTTTTACTTGTAACTGTCCAGTTGTTCCAGCACCATTTGTTGAAAATACTAGCTATATTACATTGTATTGCCTTTGCTCCTTTGTCAAAGATCAGTAGATTATAAGTCTTTTTCTGGCCTCTCCATTCGGATCCATCGATCTGTCTATTCTTTCACCAAAACCACAGAGTCTTGGTTGTGTAACTTTAGAATAAGTATTGATGTGAGTCTTCCAACTTGTTCTTCTTCAACATTATATTGGCTATTCTGTGTCTTTTGCCTCACCATATAAGCTTTAGATTCAGTTTGTTGATAGCCATAAAATAATTTACTGGAATTTTGACTGGGATTATACTGAATATATAGACCAAGTTGGGAAGAATTGACATCTTGATAATCAGTATTATCAGGACACCAAATAAGCACGGGACACAATAGAAATGTCTGCACTCTCATGTTTATTGCAGTTCTATTCACAATTGCCAAGATATGGAATTAATCTAAGTGTCAATTAACAAATGAATGGATAAAAATGTGATAAATATACATAGATAGGTGATAGTAGATAGGTAGATGATAGATGGATGATAGGTAGATAGGTAGATGCTGATGATAGATAGATAAAGAGATAGATAGATGATTGATAGATAGATAATAAAATATTGTTCAGCCATGAGAAAGGATATCACGCCATTTGTAATAACATAGATGGATCTTGAGTTTTCAAATCCATGAACATGGACTATGTCATTTATTTACTTCTTTGATACCCTTTCATCAGAGTTTTGTAGTTTTCCTCATATAGATCTTGTATGTATTTTGCTAGATTTATATCTACATATGTCCTTTTTGGAAGTGCTAATATAAATAATAATGTGCTGGGGGTTTTTTGTTGGTGAATAAATTTTAAAAGTGGGCACATCTATGCACAAATCATCAAAGTGTTCACAAAGGATACATACCTATGCAATTACTACCTAGGTTTTTTATTTTTTATTTTGTTTTTATGTATTTTTTACTTTTTAATTTTTTTCCTACCCAGGTTTTTTTTTTTTTTTTTTTGCTTTTTTTCAGCATAACAGTATTCATTAATTTGCACCACACCCAGTGCTCCATGCAATCCGTGCCCTCTATAATATCCACCACCTGGTACCCCGACCTCCCACCCCCTCGCCCCTTCAAAACCCTCAGATAATGTGTTTTTAATTTCAGATTTCATTTGTTCATTGGTGGTATAGGAAAACAACTGTTTTTTTATGCTAAACTTGTGTTCTGAGACCTTACTAGAATCACCTGTTAGTTCGAGGGATGTTTTTTGTCAATTCTTTTGGATTTTCCACATAGACAATTATGTCATCTGCAAACAAAGACAACTTTATTTCTTCCTTCTGGATCTGTACATCTTTTATTTCCTTTCCTTGTCCTATTACATGAACTAGGACTTTTAATACACTGTTGAAAAGGGCTGGTGACAGAATACATTCTTCCCTTGTTCCTGATCTTAGTGAAAAAGATTTTTGGGGTTTTTCATCATTAAATTTGGTATTTTTATCAAATATCAAAGTTTTATATACTTCTTTTTATATTATTTTTAGCAGTTTCCTTGGCATTTTTAATATAGATCAATCTACAACTGCTCAAAATCCACCTTCAAATAACATTATACTGCTCCATGCTTAGAGTAAGTAACATAAAAACAAAATATTACTAATTCTTCCCTTCTGTACTTTGTACCATTGCTGTCACTTATTTTGTTTATATATATATATATGCTTATAAAATAAAAAAAATTCTATTATTATTTTGAACAAACTATTATCTGTTAGATCAAATAAGAATAAGAAAACTATGGAAAACAATATAGATATTCCTCAAAAATTTAAAAATAGATGTATCATATGATTTAGCAATTCCCCTCCTGAGCATATACCCGAAGGAAATAAGCACAGGACACCAAAGAAATTATCTACCCTCTCATGTTGACTGCAGTTTTATTCACAATAGCCAAGATATGGAACCAATCTAAGTGTCCATTAACAAATGAATGGATAAAGATGTGGTAGATGATAGATAGATGATAGATGATGATAGATAGATGATAGATAGATAGATAGATGATTGATAGAAAATAAAATATTCAGGCATTAGAAAGGATATCATGCCATTTTGTAATGACATGGATGGAACCTGAGCTCATTATGCTAAGATAAATCATAGACAAATACTATGTAGTATTATATATATGTGGACTCTAAAGCCAAACTTATAAAAAGAGAGTGTAAAGTGGTGGTTACCAGGGGATGATGGTGATGAAAAGATAGGACAGATGTGGCTTAAGGATACAAACTTGCAACTAGCATTAAATAAGCCCTACAGACCTAATGCACAGTATAGGAAATATTGACAATGGTGTATTATAATCATCAAACTTGCTAAAAGATCAAAATTTATCATTCCAATCACCAAATAGAAAGAATAATTGTGTAATGTGATAGAAATGCTAAGTATCACTACAATGGCAATCATAGTACCATATATGATGTATCAAATACACATTGTGTGCACCTTAAATTTGTACAATCTTATATGTCAAATATATTTCCACAGATAAAAGAACAATGCAATGTTTATAGCAGGTTTATTCCACGGTCGCCAAACTGTGGAAAGAACCAAGATGCCCTTCAACAGACAAATGGATAAGGAAGATGTGGTCCATATACACTATGGAGTATTATGCCTCCATCAGAAAGGACGAATACCCCACTTTCGTAGCAACATGGACAGGACTGGAAGAGATTATGCTGAGTGAAATAAGTCAAGCAGAGTCAATTATCATATGGTTTCACTTATTTGTGGAGCATAACAAATAGCATGGAGGACAAGGGGAGATAGAGAAGAGAAGGGAGTTGGGGGAAATTGGAAGGGGAGGTGAACCACGAGAGACTATGGACTCTGAAAAACAATCTGAGGGTTTTGAAGGGGTGGGGGGTGGGAGGTCAGGCTACCAGGTGGTGGGTATTATAGAGGGCACAGATTGCATGGAGCACTGGGTGTGGTGCAAAAATAATGAATACTGATATGCTGAAAAAATTTTTTTTAAAAAAGAACAATGCAAGTAAAAACAGAAGAAAAATAAAAGTTTTTATTTTACCTTCATTTATTCATTCTTTGCTGTACTTCCTTTTTTTATGCAGATCAAAGTTTCTGACCCATATAATTTTCCTTCCTTCCAAACAACTTTACTTAACATTTTTTTGCCAGGCTGTTCTACTGGCAAAAAATTCCCTCTATTTTTTGTATGTATGAAAAAGTCTTTATTTCTCCTTCATTTTTGAAGGGTAAACTGACAGGGTACAGAATTATGGTTTGTGGTTTTTCCTTCAGCATTTTAATTATTACACATCACTGTATTTTTTCTTCCATGGTTTCTAAGAAGAAATGAGGTACAATTCTTAACTTTGCCCCTAGTTGGATAAGATTTTTGCCCCCACTCTGGCTTCTTTCAAGATTTTTTTATCTTTGATTTTCTAATGTTTGAATATAATATGTGTAGGTGTAGTTTTTTTTTTTTTTTTAAGATTTTATTTATTTGACAGAGAGAGAGAGAGAGATCACAAGTAGGCAGAGAGGCAGGCAGAGAGAAAGGGGAAGCAGGCTCCCTGTCAAGCAGAGAGCCTGATTCGAGGCTCAATCCCAGGACCCTAAGATCATGACCTGGGCCAAAGGCAGAGGCTTAACCCACTGAGCGACCCAAGTGTCCCATAGTTGGGGTTTTCTGTTTTGTTTTGTTTTGATTTGATTTGATTTTTTTCTTTTTGGCATTTATCCTTCCCTGAGCTTCCTGGTTTGGTGTCTGACATTAATTTTGAGAAATTCTTAGTTATTATGTTTTCAAATTTACTTCTCCTTTCTCTATTCTTCAGTTATTCCCATTACATGTAACTTGGGTAGTTGTCCCCCAGTTCTTGCATATTCTGTTCTGGGTTGGGGTTTTTTGGGTTTTTTTTTTCTAGTCTTTTTACTATTTGCTTTTCAGTTTTGGAAATTTCCATTGTCATTTCTTCAACCCTGAATATTCTTTCCTCAGCCATATCCAGTCTATTAATAAGCCCATCAAAAGCATTCTTCATTTCTGTTATAATGTTTTTGATCTCTAGCATTTCTTTTTGGTTCTTGAAATTTCCATCTCCATGTTTATATTATCCATCTGTTCTTGCATGTAGTTTATGCCTTTTTAATAGAGATATAATTAACATATAACATTATTTTATATTTCAGGCATGATATAATGATTCAACATTTGTATATATTGCCAAATGATCACCACAATAATTCTAGTTAACACCCCTCACCATACATGGTTATAAATTTTTTTCTTATGATGAGAACTTTTAAGATCTATTCTCTTAGCAACTTCCAAGAATGTATTACAGCATTATTAACTATAGTCACCTTTCTTTTTTTTTTAATGCCCTGTCTGATAATTCCAACATTCCTGCCACATCCAACTCTGGTTCTGGTGCTTGTTGACTCTCTTCACACTGTGTTTTTGCCTTTTTTTTTTTTTTAACATTTTGTTCATTTATTTGACAGACAGAGATCACAAGAAGTCAGAGAGGCAGGCAGGGAGAGAGAGAGAGGAGGAAGCAGGCTCTCCGCGGAGCACAGAGCCCAAGGTGAGGCTCGATCCCAGGACCCTGGGATCATGACCCCAGCCAAAGGCAGAGGCTTTAACTAACTGAGCCACCCAGGCATCCCTGTTTTTTGCCTTTTAGTATACACTGTACTTTTTTGTTGAAAAGTGGGCAAAAAGAACTATGGCAAGATGGGATTGAGAGGGAGAAAACCCTAAGTGACTCTTAATCTCACAAACAAACTGAGGGTTGCTGGGGTAGGGGGGTTGGGAGAAGGAAGGTGGGGTTATAGACATTGGGGAGGGTATGTGCTTTGGTGAGTGCTGTGAAGTGTGTAAACCTGGCGATTCACAGACCTGTACCCCTGGGGATAAATCTATATTCTATGTTTATAAAAAAATTAAAAAAAGAAAAAGAACTGTGGCAAATAGGCCTTTAACAATGTAGTGGTGAGATATGAGAGGGAGGATGAAGAAAAGTATTCTGTAGTGTCACAACTGGGTTTCATTTATTTAGTGAGAATGTGGACCTGGACTGTAAATTTCACCAGTTCTTCTTAGTGTTTCTGCCCCACATAGTTTTGGGACAGAATGGTTCAGGGAAGCTAGAGTTAGGTATTTCCCTTCCCCCATGTAGATTAAAACACCAGGAGGTTAGACTCTGGTAAAACAGTTTCTTCTGAGAGAAAGTCTTGTTAAGAACAGAATGTTCTGGTATATTTCAAAACTGTTCCTTTTCCCCTGCTCCTGCCAGGAGCAGGAGGGGATTTTCCTCTGTAGAGCTCCTGCAGGTCCTAGGAGTGTTGATGCCCCAGTGACAGAGTCCCCTGGCCCTTTTAACTCTCAGAATTATCCATACCAAGCCTTCAGAAATTCGTCAAAGTATAGTTTTGCATTTCCTACCCTACCACTGCTCCCACATAGGTTTCTGTTCATGGGTTTCTGCTTCAATAGGTTGTCATTCTCTGTATCTGGCTGTCCATCAATCCAAATGGGGGTGGGGGGAGGCAGTGTTTTGATCCCCAGCATTTCTTTTTGATTCTTAGTATTTCCACCACTATGTTTACATTATACATCTGTTCTTGATGTCATCTTACTCTTTTTTATTGAGATATAATTAACATATAGCATATTAGTTTCAGGCGTACAACATGAAGATTCAATATTTGTATAAAGTGATTATAATAGGTCTAGTTAACATCCACACCATACATAATCACAGAATTTTTTCTGGGAATGAGAACTTTTGAGATCTACTTTTAGCAACTTTCAAAAATGTTTTGTCATCAATATGGTGACCTCATTTCTCTGATGGATCTAAGAAGAATTATTGATTTTTTAGTTTGTTCAGCTTTTTATTTGTTTTTTGTTTTTTGTTTGTTTGTTTGTTTTATTTCTTTTCAGCGTAACAGTATTCATTGTTTTTGCACCATACCCAGTGCTCCATGCAATATGTGCTCTCCCCAATACCTACCACCTGGTACCCCGAACTCCCACCCCCCTGCCCCTTCAAAACCCTCAGGTTGTTTTTCAGGGTCCATAGTCTCTCATGGTTCACCTCCCCTTCCAATTTCCCTCAGCTCCCTTCTCCTCTCCATCTCCTTATGTCCTCCATGCTATTTGTTATGCTCCACAAATAAGTGAAACCATATGATAATTGACTCTCTCTGCTTGACTTATTTCACTCAGCATAATCTCTTCCAGTCACGCCCATGTTGCTACAAATGTTGGGTATTCATCCTTTCTGATAGAGGTATAATACTCCATAGTGTATGTTGGGCTGGCAGAAAGAAAGGGCTACTTAAGATGGTGAAAGTTCCCACCACAAAACCTGAGCTCGGACAGAAGAACAAAGACCCAAGCAGGAATCTGCTTAACTATTATTATTTATTCATATACTATACTTTAAACGCTACTCTTTTTTTTTTAATTTTTTTTTATTTTATAAACATATATTTTTATCCCCAGGGGTACAGGTCTGTGAATCACCAGGTTTACACACTTCACAGCACTCACCAAAGCACATACCCTCCCCAATGTCGCTACTCTTGTAGCAACAGAATTCTTTTTCTTTTCAACAAATTCAAAGACCACCTAAAGATTTCAAGCTGACCTGATTGAATTTGCCTCACTCTTATTTACCCTTCTTATTCTTTAAGTATAATATACTTAATAACAAATATATATAAAATAAAGGTGTATACTTATTCTTTTTTTTAAGATTTTATTTATTTATTTGACAGAGAGAGATCACAAGTAGGCATAGAGGCAGGCAGAGAGAGAGAGAGGAGGAAGCAGGCTCCCTGCTGAGCAGAGAGTCCGATGCGGGGCTCGATTCCAGGACCCTGAGATCATGACCTGAGCCGAAGGCAGCGGCTTAACCCACTGAGCCACCCAGGTGCCCCAAGAGTATACTTATTCTTTAAGTGTAATTAATTTACTTTTGCTTCTCAAGACTGACTCTAGAACTGGAGACTTAATTTGGATACAGGGGAAACAGGTTTCACCTAGGAGTTTGAAGATTTAGTTAGCAGCCATTGAAATTCAATATATCTTGCCTTTCTTAATTCCCATAAAACACTTCAATGTCCCATTGATTGCCAAGTCAACTGTTTTAACCAGTACCCAGCACCTACTTGGCAGATAGTGAGTTTTGCAAGATATTATGCCATTAATTGCATGATAATATTATGTTCATGATGGTAATATAAATGAGGCTCTAAAAAGCAGTTGTGAATGATTAAATGTCAAGGACTAAGAAAATTCATTGGAATGACACTGAAGCATGGTATAACTTTAGAAAGACAATCTTTAATTTTGGAAATAGGCAGGCAGCATATTTAATGAGCAGCCTATATTCTTGTTAAGTCCCACTGTTGAAAACTGTACCGATTTTTTTCATAACGGTTCACCAGTTTTTAGATTCTGCTGAAACTCAGCTGGAAAAAGAATTTCTTTTCACAGCTTCCACTGTCTAGGGTATGACACTAAAAGAAATAAAAAGTTTTTCTTCTCTTAAAGTTTGTATAAGTTTTATATTAGGACTTTCTTGCCTCTCCATTTTTCGACTCTACTAATCATAGCATCTCTCCTGCTACCATGTGTCCTTCGGGTGCTGGGCAGGGGAATTCTTCAGGAAAAAACTCTTCTAATCTCTCTCCTTATGTCTTCTTTCCCTTCAGGTTTAAATAAGACAAGAATCCTCAGGATCCATGGCAAAGATATGGGAGAAATAATAGGTGAAATGACCAATATCTGTTCTTTTCAATTAGGAATGAGGTCTAGAATGGATAAAGAAGAAATGGTTCATATATACAATGGAGTATTATGCCTCCATCAGAAAGATGAATACCCTTGGGGCACCTGGGTGGCTCAGTTGGTTAAGCCTCTGTTTTCGGCTCGGGTCATGATCCCAGGGTCCTGGGATCAAGCCCCACATTGGGCTCTCTGCTCAGCATGGAGCCTGCCTTCCCCCCTCTCTCTGCCTGCCTCTCTGCCTCCTTGTGACCTCTCTCTCTCTGCAAATATATAAATAAAATCTTAAAAAAAAAAAAAGAAAGAAAGAAAAAAGAAAGATAAATACCTAACTTTTGTATCAACATGGATGAGACTGGAGGAGATTATTCTGAGTGAAATAAGTCAAGCAGAGAGAGTCACTTATCATATGGTTTCACTTACTTGTGGAGCATAAGGAATAACATGGAGGACATTGGGAGGAGAGGAGAAGTGAGTTGGGGAAAACAAGAGAGGGAGATGAAGTATGAAAGGCTGTGGACCCTGAGAAACTGAGGGGTTTGGAAGGGAAAGGGGTGAGGGTGGGTGATATAAATATATATTTCTCTCTATATATATATTTATTTATATACAAAAAAAGTGTTTATTACCAAAAAAAATAAACAAATAACTAAAATAAAAGAAGCCAGGCAAATGCGCAAAATTAAAAAAAAAAAAAAAAAGAAAAAGGAATGAGGTCTATCTTAGTGGAGACTCCAAAAGAAAAATATCCCATTCATTCTTCTGATCATTTCATTTTTTTTTTCAGTGTTCCAAAATTCATTGTTTATGCACCACATCCTGTGCTCCATGCAATACGTGTCCTCCATAATACCCACCACCAGGCTCATCCAACCCCCCCAGCCCCCCAAAACCCTCAGTTTGTTTCTCAAAGTCCACAGTCTTTCATGGTTTGTCTCCTCCTCCGGTCCCCCAACTCACTTCTCTTCTCCATCTCCTAGTGTCCTCTGTGTTATTCCTTATGCTCCACAAGTAAGTGAAACCAGATGATAATTGACTCTCTCTGGTTGACTAATTTCACTCAGCATCTGTGTTGATATAAAAGTTGGGTATTCATCCTTTCTGATGGAGGCATAATACTCCATTGTATACATTAACCATATCTTCTTTATCCATTCATCTGTTGAAGGGCATCTTGGTTCTTTCCACAGTTTGGCAACTGTGGCCATTGCTACCATGAACACTGGGGTGAAGATGACCTTTCTTTTCACCAGACCTGTATCTTTGTGGTAAATACCCAGTAGTGCAATTGTACAGTCATAGGGAAGATCTATTTTTAATTTCTTAAGGAATCACCACACTGTTCTCCAAAGTGGCTGTACACCAACTTGCATTCCAACCAACAGAGTAAGAGGGTACCCCTTTCTCCACGTCCTCTCCAACACATGTTGTTTACTCTCTTGTTAATTTTGGCCATTCTAACTGGTGTAAGGTAGTATCTCAATGCGGTTTTGATTTGAATCTCCCTGATGGCTAATGATGATGAACATTTTTTCACGTGTCTGGTAGTCATTTGTATGTCTTCTTTGGAAAAGTATCTATTCATGTCTTCTGCCCATTTTTTGACATGATTATTTGTTTCGTGTTTGTTGAGTTTGAGGAGTTCTTTATACATCCTGGTTATCAACCCTTTGTCTGTATTATCATTTGTGAATATCTTCTCCCAATCCATGGTTGCCTCTGTTTTGTTGACTGTTTGCTGTGCAGAAGCTTTTGATCTTAATGAAGTCCCAAAAGTTCATTTTCCCTTTTGTTTCCTTTGTCTTTGGAAACATATCTTGAAAGAAGTTGCTGTGACCAATGTCGAAGAGGTTACTGCCTAGGTTTTCCTCTAGGATTTTGATAGATGCCTGCCTCATGTTGAGGTCTTTTATCAATTTCGAGTTGATCTTTGTGTATGGTGTCAGAGAATAGTTGAGTTTCATTCTTCTACACATAGCTGTCCATTTTTCCCAGTACCTTTTATTGAAGAGAGTGTCTTTTTCCCACTGTGTATTTTTTTCCTACTTTCTCACAGATTATTTGACCATAAAGTTGAGGATCCATATCTGGGCTCTCTACTCTGTTCCATTGGTCTATTTTTGTCTGTTTTTGTGACAGTACCATGCTGTCTTGGTGATCACAGTTTTGTAGTAAAGCTTGAAATCAGGCAATGTGATGCCCCAGTTTTGTTTTTCTTTTTCAACATTTCCTTAGCAATTTAGGGTCTCTTCTAGTTCCATACAAATTTTAAGGTTGTTTGTTCCAGCACTTAGAAAAATGCCCGTGGAATTTTGATCGGGATGGCATTCAAAGTATAGATTGCTCTAGGCAGTATAGACATTTTAACAATGTTTATTCTTCTGATCCCTAAGCATGGAATGGTCTTCCATCTTTTTATGTCTTCCTCAATTTCTTTCAGGAGTGTTCTGTAGTTCCTCAAGTACAGATCCGTTACCTCTTTGGTTAGGCTTATTCCCAGGTATCTTATGGTTCTTGGTGCTATAGTAAATGGAATTGATTCTCTAATTTCCCTCCCTATTTTTTCACTGTTAGTGTATAAGAAAACAACTGATTTCTATGCATTGATTTTGTATCCTGCCACATTACTGAATTGCTGAATGAGTTCTAGTAGTTTGGGAGTGGAGTCTTTTGGGTTTTCCATAGAAAGTATCGTGTCATCTGCTAAGAGAGAGAGTTTCACTTCTTCATTGCCAATTTTAATACCTTTTATTTCTCTTTGTTGTCTGATTGCTGTTGCTATGGCTTCTAATACTATGTTGAACAAGAGTGGTGAGAGTGGGCATCTTTGTCATGTTCCTGATCTCAAAAGGAAGGCTGTCGGCTTTTGCCCATTGAGGACTATGTTCTCTGTGGGTTTTTCATAGGTAGATTTTATGAAGCTGAGGAATGTTCTCTCTCTCTTTTTTTTTTTTTAAGATTTTATTTATTTATTTGACAGAGAGAGAGATCACAAGCAGGCAGGGAG
>NC_081573.1:23979241-24026189 GCF_022355385.1 Mustela nigripes
TCTCTCTCTTTTTTTTTTTTTAAGATTTTATTTATTTATTTGACAGAGAGAGAGATCACAAGCAGGCAGAGAGTCAGGCAGAGAGAAAGGGGGAAGCAGGCTCCCTACCGAGCAGAGAGCCCGATGTGGGGCTCGATCCCAGAACCCTGAGATCATGACCTGAGCTGAAGGCAGCGGCTTAATCCACTGAGCCACCCAGGCGCTCCAGGAATGTTCTCTTTATCCCTATACTTTGAAGTGTTTTAATCAAGAATGGATGCTGTATATTGTCAAATGCTTTCTCTGCATCAATTGAGAGGACCATGTGGTTCGTCTCTCTTCTCTTATTTATTTGTTCTATCACATTCATTGATTTGCAAATGTTGAATCACCCTTGCAATCCAGGGATAAATCCCACCTGGTCATGGTGGATAATCTTTTTAATGTACTATTGGACCCTATTAGCTAGGATCTTGTTGAGAATCTTAGCATCCATATTCATCAGGGATATTGGTCTGAAATTCTCCTTTTTGGTGGGGTCTTTGCCTTGTTTGGGGATCAGGGTAATGCTGGTTTCATAAAAAGGGTCTGGAAAATTTCCTTCTGCCTCAATTTTTTGAAACAGCTTCAGAATAGGTATTATTTCTTCTTTGAAAGTTTGGTAGAATTCCCCAGGGAATCCATCAGGTCCTTGTTTTTTTGGGAGGTTTTTGATCACTGCTTCAAAATCGTCACTAGATGTTGGTCTATTCAGGTTGTCAATTTCTTCCTGATTTAGTTTTGGAAGTTTATAGGTTTCCAGGAATGCATCCATTTCGTTTAGATTGCTTAACTTATTGGCATGTAACTGTTGATAATACTTTCTGATGATTGTTTCTATTTCCTTGGTTTCTATTTCCGCATCCTCACCAGCATCTGTCATTCCTGACTTGTTAATTTTAGCCATTCTGACTGGTGTGAGGTGATATATTATTGTGGTTTTTATTTGTATTTCCCTGATGCCGAGTGATATGGAGGACTTTTTCATGTGTCTGTTGGCCTTCTGGATGTCTTCTTTGCAGAAATGTCTGTTCATGTCCTCTGCCCATTTCTTGATTGGATTATTTGTTCTTTGGTGTTGAGTTTGCTAAGTTCTTTAAAGATTTTGGACACTATTGAGGTCCTTCATCCATTTTGAGTCTATTTTTGTGTGTGGTGTAAGGAAATACTGCAATTTCATTTTTCTGCATGTGGCTGTCCAATTTTCCCAACACCATTTTTGAAGAGGCTGTCTTTTTTCCATTGGACATCCTTTCCTGCTTTGTCAAAGATTAGTTGACCATAGAGTTGAGGGTCTAATTCTGGGCTCTCTATTCTGTTCCATTGATCTATGTGTCTGTTTTTGTGCCAGTACCATGCTGTCTTTTTTTTTTTTTAAGATTATTTATTTATTTATTTATTTGAAAGAGAGAGATCACAGTAGACAGAGAGGCAGGCAGAGAGAGAGACAGGGGAAGCAGTCTCCCCGCTGAGCAGAGAGCCCTATGCGGGACTCGATCCCAGGACTCTGAGATCACGACCCGAGCTGAAGGCAGCAGCTTAACCCACTGAGCCACCCAGGCGCCTCAGTACCATGCTGTCTTGATGATGACAGCTTTGTAATAGAGTTTGAAGTACGGAATTGTGATGCCACCAACTTTGGCTTTATTTTTCAATAACCCTTTGGCTATTCGAGGTCTTTTCTGGTTCCATATAAATTTTAGAATTATTTGCTCCATTTTTTGAAAAAGATGGATGGTATTTTGATAGGAATTGCATTAAATGTGTAGATTGCTTTAGGTAGCATAGACATTTCACAATATTTATTCTTCCAATCCAGGAGCATGGAACATTTTTCCATTTCTTTGTGTCTTCCTCAATTTCTTTCATGAGTACTTTATAGTTTTCTGAATATAGATTCTGTGCCTCTTTGGTTAGGTTTATTCCTAGGTATCTTTTATGGTTTGTGGTGCAATTGTAAATGGGATTGACTCCTTAATTTCTCTTTCTTCTATCTTGTTGCTGGTGTAGAGAAATGCAGCTGATTTCTGTGCATTGATTTTATATCCTGACACTTTACTGAATTCCTGTACAAGTTCTAGCAGTTTTAGAGTGGAGTCTTTTGGTTTTCCACATATAGTACCATATCATCTGCAAAGAGCGATAGTTTGACTTCTTCTTTGCGGATTTGGATGCCTTTAATTTCCTTTTGTTGTCTGATTGCTGAGGCTAGGACCTCTAGTACGATGTTGAATAGCAGTGGTGATAATGGACATCCCTGCCGTGTTCCTGACCTTAGCGGAAAAGCTTTCAGTTTTTCTCCATTGAAAATGATATTTGCAGTGGGTTTTTCATAAATGGCTTTGATAATATTGAGGTATGTGCCCTCTATCCCTATACTTTGAAGAGTTTTGATCAGGAAGGGATGCTGTACTTTGTCAAATGCTTTTTCAGCATCTATTGAGAGTATCATATGGTTCTTGTTCTTTCTTTTATTGATGTGTTGTATCACATTGACTGATTTGCGGATGTTGAACCAACCTTGCAGCCCTGGAATAAATCCCACTTGGTCGTAGTGAATAATCCTTTTAATGTACTGTTGAATCCTTTTGGCTTGTATTTTGGTGAGAATTTTTGCCTCTGTGTTCATCAAGGATATTGGTCTATAGCTCTCTTTGTTGATGGGATCCTTGTCTGGTTTTGGGATCAAGGTGATGCTGGCCTCATAAAATGAGTTTGGAAGTTTTCCTTCCATTTCTATTTTTTGGAACAGTTTCAGGAGAATAGGAATTAGTTCTTCTTTAAATGTTTGGTAGAATTCCCCTGGGAAGTCGTCTGGCCCTGGGCTTTTGTTTGTTTGGAGATTTTTGAAGACTGTTTTAATCTCCTTACTGGATATGGGTCTGTTCAGGCTTTCTATTTCTTCCTGGTTCAGTTGTGGTAGTTTATATGTTTCTAGGAATGCATTCATTTCTTCCAGATTGTCAAATGTGTTGGCGTAGATTTGCTCATAGTATGTTCTTATAATTGTTTGTATTTCTTTGGTGTTAGTTGTGATCTCTCCTCTTTCATTCATGGTTTTATTTATTTGGGTCCTTTCTCTTTTCTTTTTGATAAGTCTGGCCAGGGGTTTATCAATTTTATTAATTCTTTCAAAGAACCAGCTCCTAGTTTCGTTGATTTGCTCTATTGTTTTTTTGGTTTCTATTTCATTGATTTCTGCTCTGATCTTTATTATTTCTCCTCTTCTGCTGGGCTTAGGGTTTCTTTCTTGTTCTTTCTCCAGCTCCTTTAGGTGTAGGGTTAGGTTGTGTACCTGAGACCTTTCTTGTTTCTTGAGAAAGGCTTGTACTGCTATATATTTTCATCTCAGGACTGCCTTTATTGTGTCCCACAGATTTTGAACCATTGTACTTTCATTATCATTTGTTTCCATGATTTTTTTCAATTCTTCTTTAATTTCCCAGTTAACCCATTCATTCTTTAGAAGGATGCTGTTTTAGTCTCCATGTATTTGGGTTCTTTCCAAACTTCCTCCTGTGGTTGAGTTCTAGCTTCAGAGCATTGTGGTCTGAAAATATGCAGGGAATGATCCCAATCTTTTGATACCAATTGAGTCCTGATTTAGGACCGAGGATGTGATCTGTTCTGGAGAATGTTCCATGTGCACTAGAGAAGAATGTGTATTCTGTTGCTTTGGGATGAAATGTTCTGAATAGATCTGTGATGTCCATCTGGTCCAGTGTGTCGTTTAAGGCCTTTATTTCCTTGCTGATCTTTTGCTTGGATGATCTGTCCATTTCAGTGAGGGGAGTGCTAAGGTCCCCTACTATTATTGGATTATTGTTTATGTGTTTCTTTGATTTTGTTAATTGGTTTATATAGTTGGCTGCTCCCACGTTGGGGGCATAGATATTTAAAATTGTTAGATCTTCTTGTTGGACAGACCTTTTGATTATGATATAGTGTCCTTCCTCATCTCTTATTATAGTCTTTGGCTTAAAATCTATTTGATCTGATATAAGGATTGCCATTCCTGCTTTCTACTGATGTCCATTAGCATGGTAAATTCTTTTCCACCCCCTCACTTTAAATCTGGAGGTGTCTTTGGGCTTAAAATGAGTTTCCTGTAGGCAACATATAGATAGATTTTGTTTTTTTATCCATTCTGATACCCTGTGTCTTTTGATTGGGGCATTTAGCCCATTAAAATTCAGGGTAACTATTGAGAGATATGAATTTAGTGCCACTGTATTGCCTGTAAGGTGGCTTTTACTGTATATTGTGTCTGTTCCTTTCTGATCTACCACTTGTAGGCTCTCTCTTTGCTTAGAGGACCCCTTTCAATATTTCCTGTAGAGCTGGTTTGGTGTTCGCAAATTCTTTCAGTTTTTGTTTGTCCTTGAAGCTTTTAATCTCTCCTTCTATTTTCTATGATAGCCTAGCTGGATATAGTATTCTTGGCTGCATGTTTTTCTTGTTTAGTGCTCTGAATATATCATGCCAGCTCTTTCTGGCCTGCCAGGTCTCTGTGGATAAGTCTGCTGCCAATCTAATATTTTTACCATTGTATGTTACAGACTTCTTTTCCTGGGCTGCTTTCAGGATTTTCTCTTTGATACTAAGACTTGTAAATTTTACTATTAGGTGACGGGGTGTGGGCCTATTCTAATCGATTTTGAGGGGCGTTCTCTGAACCTCCTGAATTTTGATGCTTGTTCCCTTTGCCATATTGGGGAAATTCTCCCCAATAATTCTCTCCAGTATACCTTCTGCTCCCCTCTCTCTTTCGTCTTCTTCTGGAATCCCAATTATTCTAATGTTGTTTTGTCTTATGGTGTCACTTATCTCTCAAATTCTTCCCTCGTGGTCCAGTAGCTATTTGTCCCTCTTTTGCTCAGCTTCTTTATTCTCTGTCATTTTGTCTTCTACATTGCTAAGTCTTTCTTCTGCCTCATTTATCCTAGCAGTGAGAGCCTCCATTTTTTATTACACCTCATTAATAGCTTTTTTGATTTCAACTTGGTTAGATTTTAGTTCTTTTATTTCTCCAGAAAGGGCTTTTATATCTCCCGAGAGGGTTTCTCTAATATCTTTCATGCCTTTTTCGAGCCCAGCTAGAACCTTGAGAATTGTCATTCTGAACTCTAGATCTGACATATTACCAATGTCTGTATTGATTAAGTCCCTAGCCTTCAGTACTGCCTCTTGCTCTTTTTTTGTGGTGAATTTTTCCGCCTTGTCATTTTGTCCAGATAAGAGTATATGAAGGAGCAAGTAAAATACTAAAAGGGTGGCAACAACCCCAGGAAAATATGTTTTAACCAAATCAGAAAAGATCCCAAATCATGAGAGGGGAGAAAGGGGATAAAAAGAGGTTCAGTAAGAAAGAAAGGGAAAAAAAACAAAAAGAAAAGAATTTAAAAAAGAAAATGAATGAAGAAAAGTATAAAAAAGAAATATATATATATATATATATATATATATATTAAATAAACTAGTTAAAAAACGTTAAAAAAGAAAAGGGTAAAAGTTAAAAAAAATTTAGCAGACGAAGAGAAAAAAAAATGAAAAAAAAAATGAAATTAACTGCAAGACTAAAGAATCACAGGGAGAAAGCCATGAGTTCTGTGCTTTGCTTTCTCCTCCTCTGGAATTCTGCTACTCTCCTTGGTATTGAAACTGCACTCCTTGGTAGGTGAACTTGGTCTTGGCTGGATTTCTTGTTGATTTTCTGGAGAAGGGGCCTGGTGTAGTGATTCTCAAGTGTCTTTGCCCCAAGGGGAATTGTACCGCCCTTACCAGGGGCCGGGCTAAGTTATCCGCTGGGGTTTGCTTTCAGGAGCTTTTGTTCCCTGAGCACTTTCCGTAGAGTTACAGAGGACGGGAATACAAATGGCAGCCTCCTGGTCTCTGGCCGGGAGGAGCCGAGAACCCCGGGCCTCACTCCTCAGTGTGCCCTCGGAGAACAGTGCCCAGTTACTTCCATCTGCCTGACCTCCGGCCGCACTCTGAGCTCACCGAGCCTGCGACCGGTTCAAGGTAACCCCGAGCTGTGATCTTACTGTCAGCTCTTTCTCTGTAGCCAGCTTCCCCATTCCAGTACCCGCAAGCTCTGCGACACTCAGACACCCCCGATCCTTCTGTGACCCTGCGGGACCTGAGGCCACGCTGACCCCGCGTGGGCTTCGCCCTGGTTTAGCCTCTGGAGCGATGTCCCTCAGCAGAACAGAGTTTTTAAAGTCCTGATTTTGTATTCCCTTGCTCCGCTGCTTGCCGAGAGCCGGCCCCTCCCTCCCGGGGTCTATCTTTCCGTCGCTTTGGATTCACTTCTCCGCAAGTCCTACCTTTCAGAAAGTGGCTGTTTTTCTGTTTCAAGAATTTCTGTTCTTCTTCTCTTCGATCTGCCGATGGATTTGCAGGTGTTTGCAATCTTTAGATATCTAGCTGATCTCCTGCTAGCTGAAGTAGTCTCAGCCTGCTACTTCTCCGCCATCTTGACTCCTCTCCAAATGGGTCTTTTGTAGACAACATATGGACGGGTCCTGTCATTTTATCCAGTTTGCAACCCGGTGCTGTTTTATGGGACTATTTAGGCCATTTCCATTGAGAGTGATTATTGAAAGATAAGTTTTTATTGACATCATGTTGGCTGTGAACTCCTTGTTTATACAGATTGTCTCTGTAAATTTCTGTCCTATGTCACTCTTGGGTTCTTTCTTCTTTTATAAAACCCCCCTTAATATTTCTTGTAGTGCCGGCTTGGTGGTCACATACTCTTTTAAACCTTGCCAGTCTTGGACACTTTTTATCTCTCCATCTATTTGAATGTCAGCCTTGCTGGATAAAGTATTCTTGGCTGCATGTTCTTCTCATTTAGTGTCATCAATATGTCTTGCCTGCCCTTTCTGGCTTCCTAGGTTTCTGAGGACAGGTCTGGCATTATTCTGATGGACCTTCCTCTGTACATAGGGAATCTCTTCCCCTAGCTGCTCTCAAAAGCTCTTGTCTAAAATTATGATTCACCAGTCACAATCACGTGTCTTTGGGGGTGTTCTTTCTACCTCTATCTTTGTTAAAGGACTCAACTTTCCAGAGATAAAGGGAGATTAAAACTGGTTTATACATAGGGGTAGTACTGATTAGGGAAAGAGGATTACCTTGAAGTGTATATCTTTATCTATATGTATATTTTTAAAAAATAGAAAAGAAAAAGAAAAATACAGGTATATGTATGAAAAAAGTTCAAGTTAAAGTTATTATGGAATATGTTGTATTAAACCTGTAGTTGTAATAGTAAGTAGGTTTAAAATTTTAAAAAGAACAAGAATGGTGAGAACCAATTAAAAATAAAAGTTGTATCTATGAAATGTACAGGTTTTAGGGCAATACCAGGAGCTTAATATATTGTTTTCCCTAAATATTGAGGTTTTACAGTTTTATGGGGACCCTGTGGTGGTTGTCCTCTCATTATTTTGGCTGACTTTCTGGGGGAGGGGCCTGCCTCATTGTTTTTCAATCAGTCTTGCTTGGTTTGAGCCCTCTGCTCCCTATCAAGGGGTTGGGCTCTGTGGAAATCAGGTTTTTAGGCTTTTGTTCTCTGGAGGTTTTTGTTCTTTGGATGCTTTTTGCAACTTTTCAGAGGTTTAGTGGAAAGCAAACTGCACCCAGACCTCTGCCTCAGAGAGAATCCTCAGTCTACTCCCCTCTGGGTGGTCTAGAACACACAGACTCCCCCTCTGCAAACTCCACTGAGCCGTGCAACCTCCCACAGGCAGTGCATGTCCCCAGCCACCATCTCAGGGTTGCCCAAAGTCCCCGCTTCTCTCTGCATCCCCATGCCACTAAAACCAGAAGTGATGTTGGTCCAGGGAGCCCACTTCCGGTGGCTGCCTTTTCCAGGACTGCTATCTTGGGTAGTTCCATGAAGTCTGGGTTGGGAGCATTCAGATACTCGGCTTGTCCTAGAGACCACCGGCTAGTGCCCACACGGAGCACTCTCAGGCATGGGTGGGGAGCGCGGTTCAGACCCCGGTTTCACAATGAGCACAAAGTGCAAAAGGCCGTGGTTCTAGAGAGTACCCATAAGACTCCCTCATGCAGGGGTGGGAGTGCACACTAGCTGAGCCCCAGTGGTGGTGCAAGCCATGCACTCCTGGGGGCTCTGGGACCAGGATCTTGGGGCTCCACTGCTGCACTCTTTCTGGCATGGGTGGTCTCAGGCAGTGGCCAACCTGGGTCCATGGTCTTAGGCCCATGCCCATGACCACCCAATTCCACAGGTTGCCTTTTAAGATTTTTGCTCATTTTGAGTGCTTTTAACTAGACTCCAAGTTAATGCTGGTCCCCAATCACAGGGCACTTTCATATTGGGGTATTACTTTCCAATGGGTCAGTTCTGGTGGCTCCCTCCCGCTTCTGTTTATCCTCTGATATCAGTCCAATCATTCCCAGTACACTTTACCTCTCCAATGGTGTCTTCCGCCCCCATAGAGATCCAGAAGTGTATAATCCTACATCTCTGGCTGGTTTCATGGGTGCTCAGAGTGTTCTGGTAGATAATTAGCTCACTTTAGGGGACTATTTGAAACAGGGTCTCCTACTTCTCTGCCATCTTGTCCCTCCTCTGATCAAGTGGATTTTTAAGCCCCTTGTTCTGTATAAGTCAAAGGTTGGCACAGGAGTAGAAGTGGAAGTATAAAAATAAATAAATCACATCCCTACTTCAAGATTAGTAGAAGAGGAAAAGCAATAATCTGGGGAGAACTTCTAATGACTGGGATTCCTTTTTGTGCAACCAAAGCCCCATTATTTGGAGACAATGCTTTGATGAGCTATCCCTACTTGGGATGGGGTGGGGATGAGGGTGCCCTCTGAAGGTCATCTCAAGACTGACTTCTAAAGGGATTGGAGACAACAGTATGGCGCACTGTAGTGGAGAGAGAATCCAGCAAAGTTAGTGCCTACCAGAAAGGGGAAGAAAAACACATGGACTAATCCCAGGGAAAGGGGAAGGGAGAAAAACACACGGACTAATCCCAGGAAAAGTGGACAACCAGAGATTCAGAGCATGATTCCCTGAGACACAGCTGGAGTTGTAGGCTGTAGTGTATGTGACCCCTCCTTTTATTTTCTTACAAAAATATCTTTGTATGCATTTTTTTAGAGAGTCAAGAAGTATGGAGAATCAAACATGGACCTGAATAACCACAATATAGAGAAAATTTTAAAGAGAGAGGCTATGAGAATTCAGGAAGCAAAGTGGTCACATCCAAATTGAAGTTAAGGGCAGGATTTATGGAGGAGGTGGTAGCATTGGAGAACAGGATTTTGGTGTTGGGGGAGGAAGATGCAGGCACACAATGAGTGGTCAGGCAGTCTTGCTGCAGTTCGCTCAGCTTCTTCCCACAACTTCTGTGGAACAACATACTCGCCCATTTGCTTTACACAGCTACTGTGGATTCTTGTGTTATTTGGAGATATCAACTAGATGGAGTATAATTAGAAAACAGAAAGGCACAGGGTAACTTTAATCTTTCTAAAGAGTTGCCCATACCTCCTGGGAGCCAGCAGCTCATTTTTATTCCTCATCTTCTCAGCTCCCAGACCTGATTGCTAATGCTGGCTGTTTGGCAGAGGGCAATCATGCATGCCCTTGTAGCGCTGGCCAGGTTCCATTTGTTTATGAAGACTAAACTCACCCCTGTTTACCTCCTCTCCCACTTCACAGAGAACTTTTCTTCAGCCTCTGCCACACACACCACTACCTTCAGACAGGGCTGCATTTTAAGATGAACAAAAGAAGGGAGGTCTCACTCAATCTCCACCCTCTGTGATCACCTGCAGACATTGCTGGAGAGAGGACATGAGGGCTTCACTGATGACTGGCTCCCAGGTTCCTGCAGCAACCTGCAGCAGCCAGTACAGCAGCACTAGTTGCTCATGTGCATAGACATTGAGCACAGTGGTAAATGAGACTAAATAGAGACTTCCCTGACTTTTGACCTTACACCTCTCCCATTTGTTGCAGCCATCTTTTCCCTTTCCTATCAACTGAACTGTGCCACTCTCTATAGTGGCAACTTAGTTCCAAGAAGCAACATACTTGAGAATAAAGAACAGACCTAAAGAAACTGTGTTCGAGTCCCTACTCTGTGTGAACTTGGCCAGAGCAACCAACATTTCTGAGGCTTCATTTGTTCATCTGTGAAATGCAAAGAAAATGTGAAGTTATTGTCCCAAACCCCGCTTTCAACAGAATTTTTCAGCCACAACACTATTGATATTGGAGCCAGGTAATCACCTGTCATGGCTGGCTGTCTTATGAATAGGATGGGTTAGCAGCATTGCTAGCATTTACCTTCCAAATGCCAGTAGCATCCACCAAGTTTTAACCACTAGAAATGTCTTCTGATGTTGCTAAATGTCTTCTAGGATACAAAATGGCCCCTAGTTGAGAACGACTGTCTTATAGCAACCTTGTGAGCCAGGTAAGATAAAGGGTAAAACAATGTCCAGGTTTGGCACGACAGACATTGGGAAATCAGAGAGGAATGATCTAGGAGTGGTGACATCCCAGACCCAGATAGCCTAGGCAGAGTATCTCTTTCCAATAAAGGCAGACCCAAGAAAAAGGCAAATATGGGAGATGGCAAGGGTTTTGACTCCAGTCAAGGTTCTCTTTAACACAGAAGACAAAGTTTACTCTGTGTCTGAGATACCTCAAGTCAAACCCTCTTCACTACCATGAATATTTACTTTCTTCCAAAGACTGTGTTAGTCAAGTCTCACAAGAGAAATAGAATAGTAAGCAGACTTAGACAGTGCTTCTTGCAAAATAATAACAGGAGCACAAAGAAGAAAAAGAGGAGGGGGCGCCTAGGTGGCTCAGTGGTATAAGCCTCTGCCTTCAGCTCAGGTCATGATCTCAGGGTCCTGGGATCAAGCCCCGCATGGGGCTCTCTGCTCAGCAGGGAGCCTTCTTCCCCCACCTGCCTTTCTGCCTGCTTGTGATCTGTGTGTGTGTGTGTGTGTGTGTGTGTGTCAAATAAATAAATAAAAATCTTTTAAAAAAAAGAAGAGGAAGAAGAAAAAGGGGGTCTTGCCTTGAATGATATGCCTTCTATAAAGCATTGAGAGATTAGCATTTCTACATAATACCATACTGTTGTGTTAAAGTATAATTTTTAAAAATATAAAATCTTGAGTCTAAAGTAAACATAAAATAAACATACATCAAAGATCTTATTTAACTCATTAATTAAAAGAGAACTAGTAAGATGTTAAAAACCATATCAAATGAGAATTTGAGAAAAAGGGTATTTTAGGCAATTTAATAAAACAGCATTAGGATATTAAGTGTTCTGTGCTCAATCATAAAGGGTGGACTTTTTCCACACAGCCAAGCAATTTCCCTACCCCAGTTCTACAATTCAACACAATTTTCACACTATCCACCTAGAGAAAGCATGAGATCCCACAAGTTAAGGCTCAGTCCCATAAGACTAACCCTACATCCAGATGCCACTCACAAGTCCTGGCTGTCACCTGCACTTTCAACCCACAGGTTATAGATTGGAGGTTCCAATGACACTCTTCCTTGAGTTGGATTAATTTGCTAGAGTGGCTCCCAGAACTCAGAGAAACATTTTACTAACTAGATTACTTATTCATTATAAAAGGATATATAACTCAGGAATAGCCAGTTGAAAGAGATGAATAGGGCAAGGAATGGGGAGAGGCTGAAGAGCTTCTGTGGTCTCTCTGAGCACACCATTCACCCTAAATCTTCACATGAAGCTCTCTGAACCCCATCTTTTTGGGGTTTTATGGAGGCTTCATTACGAAGGCATGATTGATTAAATCAATGTACATTAAATTAAATCTCCAGCCCCTTCTTCCAGGAGGTAGATTGGAGGAGAGGGCTGTGGTACAGGACTGAAAGTTCCAATCCTCTAATCACACTATTGGCTTCATGGGGAACCAGCTGGCATCCTTATCCACCTCATTAACAAAACAAAAGACACGTTTATCACTCTCATTCCTTAGGAAGTACAAACAGTTTTTAGGAACTCTTTGCTAGAAATGGAGGTAAAGACCAAATATAGATTTCTTATTATAAGTCTCGATATTACACATATGATTGCTAGTTTAAATACAAAGCTAGTTAGTGCCCTCGGGCCCATAAACCATAACTTTTGTGGTTATCTTTTCCACTAGTTAGAAATTATTTGCATCTTAACTACAAGTTAAGATCTAACTACATCTTAATCTACAAGTTCACCTCCACTCCTTCAGAGTTGTAAAAATAGTCTTGCCATAGAAAATCTATCAAAGGTGCCAGCCCAGTACTACACTGAAAGAGCACCCAGCAATCTCTTTGACCTATTTCTGGTTTGGGACTCATTTTTCTAAAAACTGAATGAATGAATGAATGCTACCCTCTACCCCTAAATTGCAGTAATAAATTTCCTCTGCCTCTGCCTACAAGGATTAAAATCTTGGAAGGCAGCAGACACATGAAAGCTAATCACAATCATGTTGCAAGAGAAATAAATGTAAACTATCTCATCTGGAGTTTTTACACTAATGGGAATCTACACTGGCACAACTCTCTTAGAGAACAAAGTGTAATGCTTAATAGAGGGCAGGGCTCTGAACTTCATCTTATAAAGTGTGGAGTCAAATACAAGTCACTGTCAAAATTGATGTATCAGAAAATGTAGAGATTTAATAATGTAAAGGTAATCAAATATAAGAACTAAAAGTAATAATATAAAGATCAAACATTAAATGGAAGAGAAAGATAGTTAAAACACAGTTTTTTACATGGGGGTATTGATATATGTTTAAAATGGATAAATTAAAAAATCAAGTCTATTACCTTATATTTTGGAGGTGAACTTTGGTAACCAAATAGAAACCCAGCTAACAGAAGTTGTCTTCAGGGCATATTGTGGGAAAAGGATGCCCAGTGATGGCACAGCATGCAAGAAGCATGTTCATAACTGCTTACATGAATCAAGGAAGGCTCCGGGACACAGGCCACATTGAAATAAGATGTGGTGACTGATGGGAGATTGCTAGCTTGTCAACTGGACAGTTAGAGAAAAGCATTCAAGATGGAAGGAACAGCATAAGCAGCAGCCCACAAGTAAGAAAGAGCAGGACACATTTATAAGATCAAGATGTTCAAGGCTGGGAGTTGGAGCCAGATAGGCATGGGCTGGACCACACAGACTATGTGTGATGTGCAACAGTTTAAATTTAACCTGTAAACATTGAGGACACAATACAAAGACAGCTATTGCTGTTGTCTATCTCATTTTGCTGGAATGGACATGATATCAGGGAAATGAGACAACAGAATGCCCAGTCTCATGGAGGGGACAGAGCATAAACATCTCACGTATTCACTCCTATTTCTCAGGACTTAGTATTTGCTAGACTAGACTGGGACCAAAACTGAATAAAATACAACCTTCTAGGGTGCCTGGGTGGCTCAGTCAGTTAGGTATCTGCCTTTGGCTCAGGTCATGATCTTTAGGTCCTGGGATGGAGCCCCATATCAGGTTTCCTGCTCAGCAGAGTCTGCTTCTCTCTCTCCCTCTCTCTCTGCCCCTCCCCACCACTCATTCTTTCTCTCTCTCTCTCTTTCTCTCAAATAAATAAGATCTTTAAAAATAAAAAAAAATTTTTTTCAAATAAAATACAGACCTTCCTTTTCAGAGACTCATATTCTAGTAAAAAAATAATTTGTAATGGGAGATATAATAGTAATTCTGGGCAACAATATAAAAATCTCCACACAGCAGTTCAGAATGAGGGGCAAGAGCAAGGCAACATGTGTCTGGGCCACTGGACTTGGGACTCAGGGTGGGACTGACGCAGGACATCTAGATGCAGGGAGAGCTTCCTAGAAGAGGATAGACTTGCAAGATGGTCAGATGTGGCTGAGATTTTCCAGTAAGAGGCATGGCATGAGCCTCTCCAATTTCTCCTTCCTCTCTTCAGATGTGGCTTTTATAACCAGTTACAGCAGGGACAAGTTTTAACTAAGGCTTCCTCCCTCTCTGCCGCAACTTCCTTGAATACCCTCTCAATTTCTGCCCCAAGGGCAGTGGAAAGTCAGCAATTAGTTTCTGAGTTTTTACCACATCTTATGAGTCTCTATGACAAAGGGGAAATCTTTGAAAGAAAAAGTT
Source organism: Mustela nigripes (assembly GCF_022355385.1). Classification (NCBI taxonomy): domain Eukaryota; kingdom Metazoa; phylum Chordata; class Mammalia; order Carnivora; family Mustelidae; genus Mustela; species Mustela nigripes. The sequence goes on from NC_081573.1 coordinate 23,993,443, forward strand.
TCTTGAGAATCAAAAACTAAGTATCAGAATAAGCAATGGGTTTGGAAGACTGTATGCTTTGCCAAATTCTTTTGTCACAAGGAAAGGAAATTTTAATTCTTTTTTTTAAGATTTTATGTATTTATTTATTTGAGAGAGAGTGAGAGAGCATGAGAGAAGGTCAGAGGGAGAAGCAGACTCCCAAAGGGGCTGCCGTTGGGCTCAATGTGGGACTTGATCCCCAGTCTCTGGGATAATGACCTGAGCCAAAGGCAGTCACCCAACCAACTGAGCCACCCAGGTGCCCGGGAAAGGAAATTTTAAAAAGTAAATAAGCAAACAGAAAACTTCCTGAGCTGAAGAAGGGTCGATATTTTATCCAGAGTCAAAATAGAAAAGCTTGAGGATGAGTTAGTATGGGTCCCTGAGAATGAGCCTTCTCTTCTCTTTGAGATCAAAATTGTGGGTGAAAAGGGGGTGGGGGACCATAGAAATCCCAAAGAAGTTTAGAGGAACTAAGAGAATAGCAGACCTGAGCCACTTATAGGGGATTCAAGTGCCAGTCCCTACAAATCCCCCATAGAGGCTTCTCTGTGAAGCTGACTGGGTGAGGGTGAAGGGGATCCAGGAAGCTGTACCTAAGGACCCCTCTGCTGAAGACTGCACCACCCTCCCAGCAGGCCCCAGGAGGGACAAGGAAGAGGCAAGCAAATCTGGGAACCCAGAAAGAGAACACAGGGTGTGTGAATCCAACAAACTGAGACCACTGCAGGAGGTATCAGGCCATGAGTAGCAGAAGATTAAGTAACATCTCCGAGGTGACACGTGCCACAAAGTCCTTCCACACCTCACTCCTCCTCCCCACGCCCAAACTGTGCCATACCTAAGCCCCTCATGATGATTTCCTGAGGAGAAGCAGAATTCCAAACTGATTGGCAGATCAAAAGGAAGAGGGTTTAAATTTTAAGATTCCTTGAGTGGGTACAATTAAGTTTTAAGTGAAAATATGACAATGGAAAATGAATTCTAGTTATAGAGAAAGAAGTTTTATTTTTTGCACTTCCACCTTCTCAGCCTATAAAACCCTCACCTGTTAGGAAGGCCTCTTGAATTGTGGCTTCACAACTCAGCCTCAAGCCCTGGGGTAGCAATCAGAGACATATTGGGACCTTCTGTGGGCTTTTAAAAGATGGACCAATGCCAGATCCCACCACAGAATAACTGAGTCAGAATTTCTGAGAATATGGCTCGGATAATCCGCACTTTCTAAAGAGCCACCCCTGCCCCTGCCAAATTGATTATAATGCACAACCATAACTGAGAACAGTTTCCCACAAACCTAAAACCAGGGCTCAGTGAAGTCCATAAACCAAGCAGGCCACACTGGAGACCAAGGGCCTGATGCTCACTACTTGTGAGATTCATGGTCCGTCTTCAAGAAATCTTCCAGGCACAAGGTGACCCGGGAGTTGCTCCTTTTCTACTTTATTTCCATCATTTCTCAGCTCCCTTCCCAGGTACACTGATAATTACTGCAGGACTCTCTGACAGACCTCTTCCTCCATAACAATGCCTCTCTCATGGAATCTTTCCAATCCATGCCCTTCCTAACCCCTGAACGTATGGTCTATTGATTGCATGGGATTCATTACTTTCTACTGACTGCTCATACTATTCATATTATGTAGTAATCCTAATTCCTTAGTAATTTATACCACATGTGAATCACCTGAGACAAAAAAAAAAAAAAAAAAAAAAAAAAAAAAAAAAAACCTCTCTTTTTATCCCTTTTATAAATTTTTTTCATTTCTTTTTGGGGAATATCATGATAAGCGTGAAACCCCGAAAATGAATGTGTCAAATGATTTTGATTTGCAGCCAGTCTGACAACTCGGCCTTGAATTCCCTCATTGAAGTTGCTTTCAGAATGGTAACTATCTAAGGGAAATGGGGTTTTTAGGGAGATGAGCCAGGGAGTGGGGGTGCTGCCACCAGGGGAGGGAGCATCAGACAGGTTTGTGAGAGCCCTTCACAGCTCCTAAAGTGTTGGCCCAAGTCTCCCACCAAGACCAGGCCAGTCTTTCATTCCCACCCCATCAGCCCAGTTTTCTCTCTGCAAGAAATTAGAAATGGATGGAATCCAGAGAGGTTTCCTCTGCCTTAAATAAAGGTATCCCCCGCCTATGCCCTCCTGCCTAGAATTCCACTCTCTAGATGAAGACTGAAAGTCCCTTTCTTTTTAAATGGTAACAATGTGGTTGGGAGTGCAGGTTTTTAAAAAAGGCTTCAAAAGGTTATTCTGGGTTCAAATCATGGCTCCTGTGTGAGTTTGAACAAGTTACTTGATCTTTTGGCCTCAATCTCCTCCACTAAAAATCAGGACTGATACATAAATAGAAAATGCCCTGCTTTGCTTTCTCATTAATATTAGCCTTAGAAAATGTCCTGCAGCTTGCCCAGGAGATAGCAAACCAGAGCTATGTTCTCACCAGCTTAAGGTGTTCAAGGATGAAGGAGTTCAGAACACACCACCTCAAACTATGCCATTTTGGCATAGTGAGTATTTTGAACTGAAATCACTTGAAAAACAGCAAATGCAGAGAGCTTTCTCTGAATGTCCTTTATCTGCCTAAAGACAGACCCTCCAGATGAACCTCAATCGTCTTTAATTTCCTCTTCAGGAGTTTTATCCACCAGGAAGGATTGACTCTTGTCACAAGAGATGGGACCAGAAGTTGACACCACAGAGACAGACTCTCACAAATTGTCATACCTCCCATCTATTGTTCTGAGGACCCATTCATCTTTCCTAAAAATCAATAACCCTCCCCTATATGGCCTACATTCCCCTTCCCCTTCCGTTATTAAAATGGCATATGAGCTCTCAAAACTCACTGGTTTTTAGGAACTCACCTTTTTTCCTGATGCTGTCATGCACATAATACTAAAAATTAACAAATTTATAAAAGTTTTCACCTGTTAATCTTCCTATTGTTGCTTTATTTCATAGACCCAGCTATTAAACCCAATAGGGATAAGAGAAACTTCTCAAGGACCATGAATTGTGGGTCTCTAAGAGGGCCAGATCCTATGCTGGGCCTATCCAAAGTCTCTTTCCTATGCTGTAAACATGGGTTTTCTTTAAACCAGTGTGTTTGGATGTATGGACTTACTCTGCCCTATCCAGAGTACTGGCTTTCAATCCTTAATCAAGATAACCACTATAAACCATGTTTCTAGCATTTCAAAACCCCTGGCTTTGGTGAATTTCTTCATCAGTTATTATTCCCTTCATATTTTCCAGAGTTCATGAATCAGCTTTTTTTTTTTTTTTGAGTTTTTAATTTCCAGTTACTTAACACACAGTGTAGTATTAGTTTCAGGTGTACAGTACAGTAACTCAACACTTCCATACAACACCCAGTGCTCATCACAAGTGCCCTCCTTAATTCCCAACACCCATTTCACCCCACCCACCTCCACTCCTGTAACCATCAGCTTGTTCTCTATAGTTAAGAGTCTGTTTCTTTGTTTGTCTCTCTCTCTCTCTCTCTCTCTCTTTTTATTTTTTTTTGCTTCCTTTGCTCATTTATTTTGTTTCTTAAATTCCACACATAAGTGAAATCATATGGCATTTGTCTTTCTCTGACTTATTTTTCTTAACATAATACTCTCTAGCTCCATCCATGTCATTGCAAATGGCAAGACTTCATCCTTTCTTATGACTGAGTAATATTGCATTATATATACCACTTCTTCTTTATCCATTCATCAGTCAATGGACACTTGGGCTGCTTGCATAATTTGGCTATTGTAGATAATGTTATGATAAACATGGGGGGCCATGTATCCTTTTGAATTAGTATTTTTATATTTGTTGGGCAAATACCTAGTAGTGCAATTGCTGCTTCATAGGGTAGTTCTATTTTTAACTTTCTGAGGAATCTCCATACTGTTTTCCAGAGCAGCTGCACCAGTTTGCATTGCCACCTACAGTACAAGAATGTTCCCCTTTCTCCATATCCTAGCAAACACCTATCATTTCTTATGTTGTTGATTTTAGCCATGATATCTCATAGCAGTTTGATTTGCATTTCTCTGGTGATCAGTGATATTGAGTATATTTTCATGTATCTGTTGGCCATCAGTATGTCTTTGGAAAAATGTCTGCTTGTGTCTTCTGCCCACTTTTCAGTTGGATCATTCATTATTTTGAGGGTCAAGTTGTATAAGTTCTTTCTATATTTTGGGTATTAACCCTTTATTGGACATGTCATTTACAAATACCTTCTCCCATTCAGTAGGTTGCCTTTTAGTTTTGTCAATTGTTTTCTTCACTGTGAGAAGCTTTTATTTTGTTATAGTCCCAATAGTTTATTTTTGCTTTTGTTTCCCTGGCCTCAGGATACATATCTAGAAAGAAGTTGCTAATGTAAAAGAGGTGACTGCCTGTTTTCCTCTAGGATTTTGTGATTTCAGATCTCACATTTAGATCTTTCATCTATTTTGAATTTATTTTTGTGTATGGTATAAGAAAGTGGTCCAGTTCCATTCTTCTACATGTTGCTGTCCAGTTTCCAAACACCATTTATTGAAGAGACTATATTATTTCAGTTGGATATTCTTTCCTACTTTGTCAAAGATTATTTGACCTTATAGTAGTGGGTCCATGTCTAAGTTTTCTATTCTGTTCCATAGATCTTTGTGTCTATTTTTGTGCCAGTAGCACATTGTTTTGAACACTACAGCTTTGTAATATAACTTGAAGTCTAGAATTATGTTGCCTCCAGTTTTTTCTTTTCAATGTTGTTTGGCTATTTGCAGTCTTTTGTGGTTCTATACAAATTTTAGGATTATTTGTTCTAGCTCTATGAAAGTGCTCATGGTATTTTAATAGGAATTGCATTAAATGTTTATGTTGCTTTGGGTAGCATAGATATTGTAACAGTATTTGTTCTTCCAATCTATGAGCATGGAATGTCTTTTCATTTCTTTGTGTCATCTCCAATTACTTTCTTTCACCAGTGTTTTATAGTTTCCAGAGCCCAGGTCTTTCACTTTATTGGTTAGGTTTATTCCTATGTATTTTATTGTTTTTGATGCAATTGTAAGTGGGACTAATTCCTTAATTTCTCCTTCTGCTACTGCATTATTTGTGTATAGAAATGCAACAAGTTTACAGCATCCATTCCTGATTAAAACTCTTCAAAGTATAGGGACAGAAGGAACATTCCTCAACTTCATAAAATCTATCTATGAAAAATCCACAGCGAATATCATCCTCAATGGGAACAAACTGACAGCCTTCCCACTGAAATCAGGAACACAACAAGGATACCCACTCTTGCCACTGTTGTTGAGCATAGTACTAGAATTTCTAGCAACAGCAATCAGACAACAAAAAGAAATATAAGAATAAGTCAAACTCTCTTTTTTCACAGATGACATGATACTTTATATGGAAAATCCCAAAGACTCCACACCCAAACTACTAGAACTCATACAGCAATTCAGTAATGTGCAGGATATAAAATCAATGCACAGAAACCAGTTGCTTTCTTGTACACTAACAATGAAAATATAGAATGGGAAATTAAAGAATCAATCCCATTTACTATAACACCAAGAACCATATGATACCTTGAAATAGGAGCACCTGGGTGGCTAGTGGGTTAAGCCTCTGCCTTTGGTTTGGGTCATGATCTCAAGGTCCTGGGATTGAACCCCGCATTGGGCTCCCTGCTCAGCAGGGAGCCTGCTTCCCCTTCTCTCTCTGCCTGCCTGTATGCCTACTTGTGATCTCTTTCTCTCTTTGTCAAATAAATAAATAAAATCTTTTAAAAAAAAAGATACTTTGAAGTAAACCTAACTAAAGAAGTAAAGGATCTGTACTCTAGGAACTACATAACACTCAGCAAAGAAACTGAAGAAGACATAAAAATATGGAAGACCATTCCATGCTCTTGGATCGGAAGAATAAACATTGTTAAAATGTCTATATTGCCTAGGGCAATCTATACTTTCATTGTCATCCCAATCAAAATTCCACTGGCACTTTTCAAAGTGCTAGAATAAACAAAGAGTGAAACTCGACCATTCTCTTATACCATACACAAAGATAAACTCAAAATGCATAAAAGACCTCAATGTGAGGCAAAAATCTATCAAAATCCTAGAGGAGAACATAGGCAATAACCTCTTCGACACTGGCCACAGCAACTTCTTTCCAGATATGTTTCCAAAGGCAAAGAAAACAAAGCAAAAATGAACTTTTGGGACTTATCAAGATCAAAGCTTCTGCACAGCAAAGGAAATAATCAACAAAATGAAGAAACAACCCCACAGAATGGAGAAGATATTTGCAAATGACAATACAGACAAAGGGCTGATGGGCTGATATCCAAGTTCTATAAAGAACTTCTCAAACTCAACCAGATAATCAAGTCAAAAGAAGACATGAAAAGACACTTCCCCAAAGAAGACATACAAATGGCTAACAGACACATGAAAAAATGTTCATCATCATTAACCATCATGGAAATTCAAAAATCAAAACCACATTAAGATACCACCTTACACCAGTTAGAATGGCCAAAATTAACAAGACAGGAAACAACAAGTATTGGAGAGGATGTGGAGAAAGGGGGACCCTCTTATTCTGTTGGTGGAATGCAAATTGCCGCAGCCACTTTAGAAAAACAATGTGGAGATTCCTCAAAAAATTCAAAATAGAGCTACCCTATGACCATGCAATTGCACTACTGGGTATTTACCCCAAAGATACAGATGTAGTGAAAAGAAGAGTCATCTGTAAATGTTCATAGCAGCAATAGCCACAATAGCCAAACTGGAAAGAGCTAAGATGCCCTCCAACAGACTTGTGGATAAAGATGTGGTCCATATACTCAATGGAATATTACGCCTCCATCAGAAAGGATGAATACCCAACTTTTGTATCTACATGGACTGGTCTGGAGGAGATTATGCTGAGTTAAATAAGTCAAGCAGAGAAAGTCGATTATCATATGCTTTCACTTACTTGTGGAGCATAAGGAATAACATGGAGGACATTAGGAGAAGGAAAGGAAAAGTGAATTGGGGGAAACCAGAGGGGAAGATGAAGCATGAGAGACTGTGGACTCTGAGATGCGAACTGAGGTTTTTGGAAGGGAGGAGGTTTGGGGGTTGGGTGAGCCTAGTAGTGGGTATTAAAGAGGGTACATATTGCATGGAGCACTGGGTGTGGTACATAAACAATGAATCTTGGAACACTGAAAAAATTAAATTAAAAAATGAAATGCAACAAGTTTCTGTACATTGATTTTGTACCCTGCGACTTTACTGAATTTTTTTTTATCAGTTCTAGCAGTTTTTTTGGTGGAGTCCTTAGGGTTTTCTATATATAGTATCACGTCGTCTACAAATAGTGAAAGTTTTACTTCTTCCTTACTGATTTAGATTCCTCTTCTTTCTTTTTTTTCTTTTTATTTATTTATTTATTTATTTTCAGCGTAACAGTATTCATTGTTTTTGCACCACACCCAGTGCTCCATGCAATCCGTGCCCTCTCCAATACCCACCACCCGGTTCCCTCAACCTCCCACCCCCTCTTAAAACCCCTAAAATTGTTTTTCAGAGTCCATAGTCTCTCATGGTTCACCTCCCCTTCCAATTTCCCCCAACTCCCTTCTCCTCTCCATCTCCCCTTGTCCTCCATGCTATTTGTTATGCTCCACAAATAAGTGAAACCATATGATAATTGACTCTCTCTGCTTGACTTATTTCACTCAGCATAATCTCTTCCAGTCCCGTCTATGTTGCTATAAAAGTTGGGTATTCATCCTTTCTGATGGAGGCATAATACTCCATAGTGTATATGGACCACATCTTCCTTATTCATTCGTCCGTTGAAGGGCATCTTGGTTCTCTCCACAGTTTGGCGACCGTGGCCATTGCTGCTATAAACATTGGGGTACAGATGGCCCTCCTTTTCACTACATCTGTATCTTTGGGGTAAATACCCAGTAGTGCAATTGCAGGGTCACAGGGAAGCTCTATTTTAAATTTCTTGAGGAATCTCCACACTGTTTTCCAAAGTGGCTGCACCAACTTGCATTCCTACCAACAGCTTAAGAGGGTTCCCCTTTCTCCACATCCTCTCCAACACATGTTGTTTCTTGTCTTGCTAATTTTGGCCATTCTAACTGGTATAAGGTGGTATCTCAATGTGGTTTTCATTTGCATCTCCCTAGTGATGATGAACATTTTTTCATGTTCTGATAGCCATTTGTATGTCTTCATTGGAGAAGTGTCTGTTCATATCTTCTACCCATTTTTTTATATGATTGTCTGTATTGTGTGTGTTGAGTTTGAGAAGCTCTTTATAGATCCTGGATATCAACCGTTTGTCTGTATTGTCATTTGCAAATATCTTCTCCATTCCGTGGGTTGCCTCTTTGTTTTGCTGACTGTTTCCTTTGCTGTGCAGAAGCTTTTGATCTTGATGAAGTTCCAAAAGTTCATCTTCACTTTTGTTTCCTTTGCCTTTGGAGACATAGCTTGAAAGAAGTTGCTGTGGCTGATATCGAAGAGGTTACTGCCTATGTTCTCCTCTAGGATTCTGATGGATTTCTGTCTCACATTGAGGTCTTTTATCCATTTTGAGTTTATCTTTGTGTACGGTGTAAGAGAATGGTCAAGTTTCATTCTTCTGCATATAGCTTTCCAGTTTTCCCAGCAACATTTATTGAAGAGACTGTCTTTTTCCCACTGCAAATCAATCAATGTGACAGAACAAATCAATAAGAGAAGAAGAAGAACCACATGGTCCTCTCAATTGATGCAGAAAAAGCATTTTATCAAAATCCAGCATCCGTTCCTGATTAAAACGCTTCAAAGTATAGGGATAGAAGGAACATTCCTGAACTTCATAAAATCTATCTATGAAAGACCCACAGCAAATATCATCCTCAAAGGGAAAAAGCTTGCAGCCTTCCCGTTGAGATCAGGAACACGACAAGGATGCCCACTCTCACCACTCTTGTTCAACATGGTATTAGAAGTCCTAGCAACAGCAATCAGACAACAAAGAGAAATAAAAGGTATCCAAATTGGCAATGAAAATGACATGATTCTTTATATGGAAAACCCAAAAGACTCCACCCCCAAACTACTAGAACTCATACAGCAATTCAGTAATGTGGCAGGATACAAAGTCAATGTACAGAATTCAGTGGCTTTCTTATACACTAACAATGACAATACAGAAAGGGAAATTAGAGAATCAATTCCATTTACTATAGCTTCAAAAACCATAAGACACCTGGGAATAAACCTAACCAAAGAGGTAAAGGATCTGTACTCAAGGAACTACAGAACACTCATGAAAGAAATTGAAGAAGACACAAAAAGATAGAAGACCATTCCATGCTCTTGGATCAGAAGAATAAGCATTGTTAAAATGTCTATACTGCCTAGAGCAATCTATACTTTTAATGCCATTACGATCAAAATTCCATTGGTATTTTTCAAAGAGCTGGAGCAAATAATCCTAAAATTTGTATGGAATCAAAAAAGACCCCAAATCGCTAAGGAAATGTTGAAAAACAAAAATAAAACTGGGGGCATCATGTTACCTGATTTCAAGCTTTATTACAAAGCTGTGATCACCAAGACAGCATGGTGCTGGCATAAAAACAGACACATAGACCAGTGGAACAGAGTGGAGAGCCCAGATATGGACCCTCAACTCTATGGTCAAATAATCTTCGACAAAACAGGAAAAAATATACAGTGGAAAAAAGACAGCCTCTTATTTCTTTTTGATGTCTGATTGCTGAGGCTAGGACTTCCAGTACTATGTTGAATAAAAGTAATGAAAGTGGACATCTTTGACTTGTTCTTCACCGTAATGGTAAAGCTTTCAGTTTTCTCCATTGAGGATTATATTCACTGTGGGTTTTTCAATGATGGGCTTTATGATGTCAAAGTATGTTCCCTCTAAACCTACTTTGTTGAGGGGTTTTTATCATGAAAAGATATTGTACTTTGTCAAATACTTTTACTGCATCTTTTAAAGTGATCATATGGTTCTTTCTTTTATTAATGTGAGGTATCACATTGATTGATTTGAGGGTATTGAACCACCCTTGCAGTCCAGGTGTAAAGCCCACTTAATCATGGTGAATGGGTTTTTTTAAATGTATCGTTGGATTTAGTTTATTAGTATTTTGTTGAGAATTTTTGCATCTGTGTTCATCAGGGATATTGGCCTGTACTCTTTTTTAGTGGAATCTTTTTCTGGTTTTGGTAGCAGAGTAATGCTTGCCTCGGAGAATGAATTTGGAAGTTTTCCTTCCTTTTCTATTTTTTTTAATAGTTTGAGAAGATTAAGTATTACTCTTTAAATGTTTGGTAGAATTTGCCTGTGAAGGCATGTTTTGTTTTTTGGGAGATTTTTTTATTATTGATTCAATTTCTTTGCTGGCTATCAGTCTGTTCAAGTTTTCTATTTCTTCCTGTTTCAGTTTTGGTATTTTATGTGTTTCTAAAAGTTTATCCATTTCTCCAAGGTTCCCCGATTTTTTTGGCATATAGTTCTTCATAATATTCTCTTATAATTGTTTGTATTTCTGTGCTGTTGTCCAGACTCCAATTAATTTTAGAGTTGATCCCAAGAATTAATAAAGGAATGGGAAATTGAAACAGGGAAGAGATAAAACCAATGAGTGGGTAACAATGAGCTGGTCACCACTGTGGGGATGGGGCTCAGTCCCTCTGGGGACCTTATGAAGAATTCTGTAGAAAACAACTTGGAATTATCCTACCAAGGACCAAGGAACCTGGAAAATTCATCCCCCATCCTTCCCACCCCTAAACACCTAAGGGTTGCTCTGCTAACATCTCAGCCCTCCTGCTTCCCTTTCCATGGGCTGAGTCCCATGCACCATAGGTCATGGGCACCTGTGGCCAGAAAAAGTGCTCAGAGATTCAACGGTTCATGGCAGGTATGTTTGGAAACTGTCCACCAGACCTGCAGATGTCTTCTTTCATGGGCCAAGGGGATATGTGTAGAGCATTGGCAGCATCTAATATAATATGAGCTCCTTAAGACAGCACAAACATGGTCATTAGCCCTGGATGGATGTTTGGATGACAGATAGAAGGAAGGTAGTAGAAAACTGGATAAGCAGAGGTATCTGGGATTGACAGAGGTTTAAAATGGAGAATGAAGCTCCAGAAAGACAAAACTCACTGTCTTTATAATGTTGAGACAATTTTGCTATGCACACACATACCCCTCCATAAGTAAAGGGGAAACTAAGCCTCATCACAGATACCAAACTCCACTCACTATTACCACCCCTAAGGTCATATTTTGCCTAGGATCCTTTTATGGCTTTGCTTGCATAAATCATATTAAATACATTATTTACTCAATGGCTGGTGTGTGCCAGGATGGCCAGCTGTACCAAGACAGCTCTTAATTAGAATGGTCTTAAATTACTCTTAATCTTACAAAACAAACTGAGGGTTGCTGGGGGTGAGGGGCACGGAAAGGGTGGTTGGGTTATGGACATCAGGGAAGGTATGTGCTATGGTGAGGGCTGTGAAGTGTGTAAACCTGGTGATTCACAGACATGTACCCCTGGGACTACTAATACATTGTTTGTTAATTTAAAAATGGCCTTAAATGAGTCACAGATGCCTAAATGTTTGCAGCTCTGAAGACCCCCAGCCATGCCTACTCCTTCCTCCTTCCACTAGCCTCATCTTTTTCCTGCTTTTTTTTTTTAAGATTTTATTTATCTGACACAGAGAGAACATAAACAGAGTGGGTAGTGACAGGCAGAAGGAGAGGGAGAAGCAGGCTCCTACACAGAGCAGGGAGCCTGATGTGCTGCTAGATTCCAGGACCCTGGGATCATGACCTAAGCCAAAGGCAGTCACTTAACTGACTGAGCCACCCAGGCATCCTTTTTCCTACTTTTTAAAACCAGTTTGGGAAGTGGAGGATGTTTGGAATTCAGGGTCCAGAGGGCAGGGCTGTACATTTGGGGTTGGAAACACACCCAAAGCGAGTTGGACCCTGGCCTGGGAAGGAGGATAGGAAAATGAGCCAAAGGGTTCTCTCTTGTGGAGTATGGAATGTCACAGCAGCACAGGCCCCCTTGTGGGGGCCAGCCAGATCTGTAGCTTTTCATTTTTTTCTCACCTCAGGGCCCTGAGCTGAATAACCAGAATATAAACAAATGCACCAACATGGTAGAATGAATGGTTGTGTTTGTTTTCAAGAAAAGCTGCCAGTCAGCTTCTCATGCTAATGAAACAAAGTCTTTCTGTTTTTGAGAAGTCACTTGAGTGCCCCCTTCAGAGGAAGGGAGGTGAAGATGAGGCCCTGAGGAAAGGTGTAACGGACTTCCGTGGCGCACTGCTTCCAGGGAAGGGGGGTCGGGGAGAAGAACAAATTCACAAAGGGGCAAAGGAAGGAAAAGCATTAAGGCTGACCTTGATTTCAGAGTTCTGAAAGGTTGAGGACACTCGCGTAGATTTAGATATCCCTTCCTGAGCTTAGTGGTGAGAAAGGACCCTCTGGGCCCCAGGAAAGAACCGCCCATGAAGTAAATAGAGTCCAGACTGGAACTCAGAAAAGAGCAGGGAAAAAAGGTCAGTTTTGAGATGCTGAGTCATGGAGGGCCACCCAGTTATTATTTGCTTTCTAAGAGAAATAAGCAGTGACTGAACACGATTCCTGTCTTCCTGGCTCTTGGACTCCTAAGCCAGGCTGGGTGGTAGGGAGCACTGGGCTTCCTGCTAGGCAGACAGGTAATTAATCAAAAAAGGTGGTGAGGGCACCTGGGTGGCTCAGTAGGTTAAGAGCCTGCCTTTGGTTCAGGTCATGATCCCAGGGTCCTGGGATTGAGCCCCACATCAGGCTCCCTGCCCAGCAGGGAGCTTGGTTCTCCCTCTGCCTGCTGCTCCCCCTGCTTGTGCTCTGTCTCTCTGCCAAATAAGTAAATAAAATCTTTTTTAAAAAGTTGGTGAAAGGGCTGCACCTGTATCTCAGGCCAATGGGTGTGCTAATTAAACAGATGCATGGTCAGGTATTCCAGAAGAAGCAGACTCTGCCCAGGTTAGAGTTCATAGTGGACAACTTTGTTCTTAAGGTCAGACAGTGGCTGCTCCCTGGCACTGACCATGTCACTGTCAGATCCCCAGAAAGTACAGACACTTTGTAGTCAAAGGCTCTCCTTCCAGAGAGATGCTGTAGAGCCTTCCCTATACCCAGGGTGGAATGCTTAATGCTTCCAATTCTTTCCCCCTTGCAGTGTCCACCTTCACAATTTAACATGCCATGGAGAGAAAGTAATTCCCCACCCAGACTCTGTCATGTGACTTATTTTGGCTAATGAGATGTTGGTAAACCTGACCCTCATGAAAAGCACTTGCAAAGTAGGGCTTCTCTTTCTGGGCTCTGCTGTCTTTGTGAGAAGGGTGAGCCCAGACTAGCCTGCTGGCCCCAGGAGAAGGAACAGATATACATGGCACAGAGCTGCCCAACCGGGAGCACAGTACCAGCAGCATAAACTACACTAAGTAATGACTGTTGTTTTAAGCCACTGCCTTGTGGGTGCTTCATTACATAGTATTTCTGTAGCAATAGCTGATATAGAAATTTAAGAAAGAATGGACAGGCCAGCCAGCACTCCATGCAACCTTTTTCCCAGGCTGAAGTAACAGGCCATTCTGCCAGCAGCTGAAAACCCACTTCCAAGGCAAAAATATCGGAAGCACATCTCCTGGGCTCTACCCTTAGCTCCACTTCTTCCCTCATTTCTGCCCGTTTTCTCCTACCAGGAACCCAAGTCCCACCAGAATCCCACTGGGAGCACGCACGTATGCGCGCGCACGCGCACACACACACACACATACACACACACTGAGTACACTTCTATCCTGGCTGAAAACACAGCTGCTTCTTCAAAGACATTGAAGTAGAAAATATCTTAAAATAGAAAATAAAAACTATCCTAAAATAGAAACTATCCTAAAATAGTAAATATGCTAAGAGTCTGATTCCCTTGATTATGGGTGTGCTAGTGTTCTTTTGCAAGCAGAGCTGAGGCAAGGACTTGGGTATGGTAGGTGTCTTTAAGATAGATCCCAGAAAGCTGAAGGGAGGGAGAAGAGAGAGGAAGGCAGAAAGGGGGAGGAGCGGTTGGTACGGGTTTGAGGCTGGTTACCACTGTGGGCAACCAAGGCTCCCTCCCACTGGGGACTGCTTGGGGAGTTGCACCTCAGAATTGTCTCTTCAAAGAATGGGAGGATGGGCATTTATCCAGGTGCCACTTCCCACTGAGGGCTGGTGTCCCTCGTGCATTAACAAGCACCCCCCACACACCAGCAATCTAACCACGGACTTCCCTCAAGGGTTGAGTAATGCACAGTTCAGAGAGCTCTGAGGCAGAGCAGCTGAAGCACTAGATGAGATGCCTGAGATAAGAAGGTTGCAGGCGATAGTCAAAGGTAGAGGAAGGGCAAGGAGACAGTGTGGACCCTAACTGGGTCTGTTATACAGGGGTCCTAAGGGGGGGGGGTGTCTCTGCACAGTGATGTCACCAGATCCTAATAGCAAACCTGAGAGGAGGGCAGGATCATGAACCCTATCTTATAGCCAAAGCCAGTAAGCTGATAAAGAGATCAGAATCCAAACTCTAGTTGGTTATGTTCTGAATCCATTGTTCTTACTCGACTCCTGGAATAGCTTCCCCATTAATTCATTCAACAGATATTTGTTAGGGTCCAGGCACCAATGGTAGGTAGTGGGAAGGGTTGTCAAGTACAGTTGCTCAGTTTGTGTACTGTGCAAAAATACCGTATCTAAGGAAACAGCAGTCACATCATAAACAGCATAGAATGGTGTATTTGTTATGATAATTTTCTAGCAGATGATAATAATGTGCTTTATTCTAACAAAGTCAGTGTGCTAAAATAATTTTCCAATAGATACATCAAACATCTCAGAAAGGAGCACCTGTCCACTTTGCACCATTTGTACTTGTGACAGCCCTGGGATGGGGGAGTACAGTTAAAGACAAAATAAACAAAATCCCTGCCTTGTGGATTCTATAGATGAGCCAGAAAGACTGGTGTCAAACAAATAAACACACCACAATTTGTATTCAAAGCATAATTGAATACAAAGCATACATTTGTAAATGCTGTGAGTGGGGAAAAGCATATTGGCAGGCCTTGCTCCAAAAGGCCTAATGGATGTCCCTCTCTAGACAGGAGAATGAAAAGGAACTACCTGGGGAAAAGGTGGGAGAGGAGTATTTCTGGAAGAGAGAACAACAAGGGCTCAGAAAAGAAAGAGCCCAGGAAGGAGCTCAGCAAGTCTAAGGAACTTTGGGAGCATCCAAAAGAGCAGTGAGAGTGAAGGAGAAGAGATGAGGGAAAGGTCACCAGGAACGAATCACACAGAGCATGTGAACCAAGGTAACTGAACTGGGTTGATTCTTTCATATAGATAGATAGATATAGATATAGATTTTCTTTATTTGACAGAGAGCACATGTGCACACAGGTTAGGAGAGAGCAGAAGAGGGAGAGGGAGAATTAAAGGGAAAAGGAGAAGCAGAGGGAGAAACAAGTTCTCCGCTGAGCAGGGAGCTGGATGCAAAGCTTGATCCCAGGACCCTGGAATCATGACCTGAGCCAAAGGTAGATGCTTAACCCACTGAGGCACTCAGCACCCCTAAACAGGGTTGATTCTAAGGGCATGGGAAACTGCTGGAGGGTTATAAGCAGGCTCATGGCTTATTTTAAGCAGCTTGTTTTGCTAATCTGCAGAATTGGGGAAGGCTGGAGGAAGGCAAATTAATGAATAGGAAGAAGCCTGCCTTCCGTGGATGAGATAAAACTCTGTCTTCCAAGGTCAGCACGTTCTACCAGCTCTGCAGGCAGAGTTAGCAGAGCTGGACAAAGTGGCAAGTGTCACAGATAAGTAGTTTGGGAGAAGATTGAAGAGAAGGTGTAGGTACCATTGGCTCGCATGCATGAGAGGGGACAGGGGAGGCTCACTAGGGGTTGCAGTCTTGCCAGCTGCAATGTCAGCTTTGCAGAGCATCCGGAAGGCTTTACAGTCACTGAATCACGACATGGTGAGAAACTCAACCAGGGAGACCACAGGGCAGAGATCACACCCTCAGGTGATAAATCTACTTCCAGCCCTGGACTTTTGGTTTTTGAGAACACCATATTCAGAGCTGAGTCTGGAAAGCTCCCCTTGCAATACGGAGATGCACTGCACACCCAAATAATACCAGTGGCAGAGCACTGGGCACGTGGCCTTGCTCAACCATTCGTAGCCAGTTTTGTGACTTATGTCACCTCACTCAAGCTTAGAATCAATGAGAGAAGGGAGGTTTGGAGGGTTGAGTGATTTTCTAGGATTACACAGTGAGCTAGGTTTCAAGTTGGATGTGTGCCTCATGTTCCGTCCAGCACCTAAGTAAGCACCGTGTTTCCTCCTGTTTCTCCAAAATTCAGGCAACTTCAAGCCCCAGACCCCATCTCATAGTTTTCTCTCTATTTCATCCTAACTCCATCTTATTGTCCCTGATGGTGGCTTTTTCACATCATCACAGGCACATCCCTTTCTTCTCTCATAAGTTGTCCCCCTCTCTTCAGGGCAAATGTCTCCATGAAAAAATCTTCCCTGATCTTATGGGACTGGACTGTTAGTTTAGCTCTCCATGTGATGGTGAGTGCATGCAGGTACATCTGAAGTAACACGCCCCCCCCACCTTTTTCATGAAATCAAACTCAAAGAAGTCACACAAATGCAAAACAAGTGAGACTCCACAAAGAAACCCCCATGAAATCAGAAAATGCAATGCTCACTTAGACAGAGTATACCTTAGATATTAGGATCTTAGGTCTGCTTTCTACTCTCCCACCTTAGGGGTGTTTTGAGACGTCAATCCCAGTGAGATGAATGTAGGACACTATCATTATGGCAGTTCATTAAGAACATAGAATCTCCTTGAGGCTTTGAGAGTGAATAGCAGCTGACAAAGTCAGTAGCTAATACTAATTATTGCAGAGAACAGCAGTGACAGACAAAGCTGTGATATTCATAAAGACATATTCCTTATGAATATTCAAGGCCTTCTTTTAAGAAGAATTAGACACATGGTGCCTGATTGAATAAAAAGGCAATCAGCATTTGCAGCAGATCAGAAAGTACAAATATGGCAGCTGATATTGACATTGAGGCCACATGGAGGAAAATAGCATGGGAAAAGGTTTCCTAGGAAGGCCGGGAGGCTCCAAAAGAGCACCTGGATTTGGAAATGGGTTGAGCTCATGTAGGCGAAATTTCCCAGTTTGACTTTACAGCCAGACAGCCTGGGTTTGAATCCTGTTCCACCATGGACAAGCTATGCGACCTCAGCCATCATTCAACTTCTTTATGCATCAGGGTTTTTTTTATTTATCTCTTCAAATGGGAATAATCATCTTCTTTGCCTTGAGGTCTTTATGTGGATTAAATAAGGTAATATAAAAAGTACCTAAGTAGTCACCGAACATAGAAAACATTCTATACCTGCTTTATGTGCCTTGTTTCATTTCATTCTTAGAGGGAACCTGTGAGGTTGATATTCTTACTATTAGTGTCTCAGTTTCCTCATCTACACAGTAAGAATATGAAGTAATCTACAAGTGGTAGAGCTGGGATTTTGACCTGGGTCACACTACATCTGTCACTGGAGCCAGTGGTTGCTGGGCCTTATTAAATTGGTAGACTTTTGGCTTGTTCCCTAAAGTCAACCCCCCACCATTGGTGGGTGGGTGTGCGCATGTGCTATTTGTTTCACTTGCGTCAACAAACATTTACTGAACATCTACTATTTTCCAGCACTGTTCTAGGTACTTGGAATCTACCAGTGAACAAAATAAATAAAGAATTCTGCCTTCGTGATACTTACATTCTAGCAGTGAAATAATAAATATAATGAATTAATAAGTTAGATGACAAATACAGGGCTGAGGATAGGCAGGGAGGCTCCTCTTCACTGAAAACAGCCCCCATGGTATGCGCCGACACTGAGCAGTCATTTGAATGTTTGTTTATAACAAAGTAGGGAGCATCAACCAAAGCAGCTGAAGGAGACAGCAGACGGTGTGTGGGGGAGGCAGCCTGGTGATGTGGCGGCAGCCTGGTGATGTGGCGGGAGCCTGGAAGCCTGAGTTCCGGCACTGCCTCTGCCAAACCTCCTCTCCACTTCTTGCCCTAGCTTCTAAAGTCACTGCCAGCTCCGACACTCCACTGCACATTGATCAAGGAAGTACATAGCACTCTTCTGTAATAGTAATGGCTTCTAGCTGAGTGTTTTCTGCATGCCAGACATTGAACTGAATGCTATGCCGCGGAGCAAACTGCTCTCACCTTAGACCCTAATTCAGTGCAGAGGATGCAATCCCTCTGTCTTATTTGATCTTGACATCAAGAAACAAGTCTGTTTTCAGAAACTGACATTCAAGGAGCTTGCTTTTCAAATTGAGGGGAGTAAACCTTGAAGGATAAACATCCTCGCCTGCCGCCTTGGAACCACCTGATGCCTCCTAGGGGAGTGTGGCCACACAGTGGCATCTCCACTGTCCTCTGTGCCTTCATCTTGGTGTGCCCAGGAAGTGCTCCACAGTGCTACCTACAAAGCCCTGTGTACTCCACTGGGCTGGGATGGAAAGGACTTTTCGAGGCTAGTTTTAGCAAAAGGCGTCATGGCATTGTGTGCATTTCATGTGGGATTAAGTTCTGCAAACATTCTCATGTGCACCCCGTGCGTGCTCTTTGGTGGACCCTGAGAGGCACCGCTGTGACTTCCTCCCCTTTGTGAGACAATACCAACCATGGTATGCATGGGGACCGACTCCCCACCAAACCTCAACCTTACACATATGCATGTGTACAGGTGCTCACAGATGCACATGCATACAGCACACATCTTCCTAGAGAGAAACTTCTCAACAAATCCCTACTACCTTCTACTCTCAATGAACTCCAGTCCATATAACAAAGAGTTAAGGAATCCCGGCATGCTGTGAAAGGTGGGAAAATGTGTAGAAATTGAATATTATAGTGGCATGTAATTTAGAACGATCTTATGACTCATTAAGCCTTCAAAACTTAAAGAGATGTTTATTTTAAACCCTATCTAAAAATTAAGCAGTTAACACACCCTTCAACCACCCTTCTTCGTGAGCAGGATGGCACAGCTAATCAGTGCACTTAGCTTTCACCTCTGGGGTGAATTAAATCTGTCTTCAGTCATAACAGACTTAAGTTTAATGGCTTCAATCCAGTCATTTCAGAGAGGGGCCTGTGCACATAAGGAAGTCTCCATGAGATTGCAGGGAAGTCTCCATAGGAAAGAATTGGGGTGTGGGGATGAGGGTGCCCTCTGGGGCTGGCACCAAGCCCTCGGGTGACCTTGATCTAGAAGGGATAGTGACTCTCAGGGGCTTGCCGTGGGCTCCCTGCTATGTCACCTCACATTAACACCATTCTTTTGAACTCGAAGTCTCTGCAAACATCTAGCCTTCCTGGGGCTTCCTCTCCCTGCCTCCTAGCCTGGCAACCACTGGAGATTCAGCTTATGTTTCTAGCTTATACCGGAAATCATCTTGGTTCCCCCTCAAGGGAAGGCAACGCTGGACAATGCAGACGCAGATGCTATCCCCAGGTGGGGATATGGAGAGAGGTCTGTGCAGATAAGCCTCCCTACTTCAGTGCCGACTGTCATCAAGACAATCAAACACTGGTCTAGAGGAAAGAGGCATTATCCCAGTTCCTTCCAGTGCCCATGGCTGCCCCTTAACCCACATCAGTCCATTTGTGTCTGGAAGGCCCAGAGCATTGCAGGCAACGTGCTGCTGTGTCTAGGGAAGACATGGAACCTGTTCAGCAGTTTCAACTGTTAGAAGGGACAAGGGTCCTAAGAGTGGATCATAGGACTGGATTGGTGGGGGGAGGGGGCAGGACAAGGTTCTGAGCCACTGACTCAAACCCAGAACCTCTGAGGCAGAGGAAGCCACACAGGGAAACAGCTGTGAGTGTGACTCTGACCTATCCTGCCTTGTGCTCCCCGCCTTCACCACCCACTTCCACCCCCACCTCCCACTCCAGATTCTCCATCCTCATCACTCAGCTCCCTCCACAACCTCCTGAATGTTGCCATTGCCTCAGTCTCACTCCACACCCCAGAATATTCTTCCTGAAACATTTTTCCATCTAGCACTGCCTAACTAGAAACTTCAGTGTCTCTCCCCACCACGCAGACTAGCTCCACAGCCCTCTGCTCCCACTCCCTTATGCTCACAGGGCTTCTAGCTTCCATGGCCTTACCAGTGCCCCTGCTGCCCCTGCTGCCCCTGCTTTAAACACCCTTCCCCTTGCTCTCCATCTAATCATGGTCCAGCTCTGGGCCCATCTCCCCCATGAAGCCTTCCTAACCTACACCATATCTCACTTCATGTCTTCTGTTCATAGCAATGGTCACCTGCACCCTCCCCTTGCTTCTGCATCGTGAAAACTCTTCCTCTCGTGACATGCTTTGTTACTGTATTCCTTCAACTCTACAACTCTCTGAAATGGGATGTGGCTTAACCACCATGGTGGGCCAGGCACAGTTGTGACACAGTTGTAATTGCCTATGTAGGGACATCAAAATCTGCAGAAATGGTCTCCAGACTTGGAAGAAAATCCCAGAAACGCTGCTCCCTGGGGTTCTTCACAACACCCAGAACAAGAATGTGTAGAAAAGCACAGACATCAAAAGACTCACAATCAAAACATAACTCAGAAATTTCAGATTCTGAACATGAAGAGGTTTGAGCAATATTTTAACCAATTTATTTTACTTATATTTTCCTATTTGTGTGTGTGAAAGATAATACAGCATGAAAAAATCTATATCCAAATAAGTTTCTTTGCAATAATGTAAGAACTCTTTCCAATATGTGCACAAGAAAAATTCCAAGTGGTAACAAAGCATCATGTCACAGGTTAAATATATTTTTTCTTACACAAAATAATGGTGTGTCCTACAATCTCGGGGTCCTCTGAAGACAGCTGTAGGTTCTAGCACTTCAGAGCTGCTCTGAAGAGGACCCTACAGACCCTCAGCCACTGGAGGAACAGCAGTGAGACACTGGCTATTTCTCTTCCTCCCGTCCTCCATCGTTCCTGAAGACAAAAGAAGCCACTGAAATTTCCTCAAATAAAACAGTGTAATTTAATTCCTCAGGCCCAGAAGGAAAGGAAGAGAGAGTTTGGACACCTTTGCCAGAGTTGTTCCCTGGGCCTACCTCTAGAGACCAGCCCACACCCAATCAGAGAAGAAAAGTAGAACATGGGTCTGACCCCTCTGTCACGGAGAGGTCACTAGTGGAAGAGGATCCATCCATCTGCTTTCTTCCTCCGCGGACAGGTTCTTGATTCTGACAGTTCTGTACTGGGAGGAGCCAGATTCAGGCTTCTGCAGGGGCCTGCACCACAGACGTGTTCAGATGAGTCTCTGCTAATTAGTGTGACATGCAGGCAGGGATATGAGCTCCTCTGGGGAAGGGCCCTCTCCACTCCTGCATGTATCACGCTTTTCTGCCACGTAGAGGAGGAGTTGGACACCAGCTCCAGTGAAAGGAGCCAAGCCCTGAGGCTCGGGGAACACCGCGGGCCACGCAGAAGTGGGGCTTCTCTTGCTGGACAAGATCACTGTGTGCCTCGGACCCCTGAGCTTCAGTAAGGAGGCTTGTCTAAGGCCATGCAGGCCAGGGCCAGGGTTAGTACCTGGGACAGCGCCACACAGCCCTTCACCTCCTGGTCTCAGAAAAGAGGTCCCAGAAGAGGCAGCATTCTGGAGCTGGAGTTGGAGCCTGCTGTTGACAGGAGATAAGGTCACCCCTCGGATAAGGGTAGGACAGGTCACCCCTCGGATAAGGGTAGGACACAGTTCATTCCAACACCAGATAAAAGAAACCAATGTGGTTAGAGTGGAGCAAAGGGGAGGCAACATCCGCTCTCACTTGGGGTGGTCAGGGAGGGCTTCAAGGAGGAATTCCAATGTGCGAAGGACAAGATGAGGAGACAGGGTTTTCCAAATGAATCATGCAACATAGTCAAGGCTGGCAGTAGACAGGCTCCCAAATATTCCCGCCATCCCAGCGCCATCTGGGGGAGAGCTACAGGTGCATCAGATCTCTGGGGAAACAGCATGATGGGGAGACCAAATGTTTGACGCTAAAGCCCATCTCAAAACCTTCAGCTGTAATGCATCCCCCTTATGGGGAAAAACTTTCTTCCAGAAAGTTCTTCATGTCGATCAGCAAAAATGCTAAGTCTTGCCATTAGAAGTTGTCAGGGACATGGGGCCATTTCCTATAATAAAAGCAGAATGAATACAAAACATAATGGTATATTTGAATTTTACTTTAACCTTTTTTATATGAAGTATTTTCAAACACATAAATATCAATAGTGTAATGAACCCCTGTGTACTCATTACTCAGCTTCAATAATTATCAACATTTTCCCAGCCCTGTTTCATCTAGTCTTGCCACCTCACCACCTCGAGGTATATTTAAAATACCTACAGACAAAAGGAAAATTTTATGTACATATATATATTTAAAGATTTTATTTATTTATTTGACAGAGATCACAAGTAGGCAGAGAGGCAGGTAGAGTGGGGGGAGAATCAGGTTCCCTGCTGAGCAGAGAGCCCAATGTGGGGCTCGATCCCAGGACCCTGAGATCACGACCTGAGCTGAAGGCAGAGGCTTTAACACACTGAGCCACCCAGGCGCCCCCCCCAAAAGAAAATTTTTTAAGAAAAAATGATGAAGCTCACAAGCTGATTATAGAACTTGTTCAAATGCATATTAATTCATGGTGTGCTAGAGGCAGTGCAACGTGAGAATAGGGCATTGATGTGAGTTGTTGGATAAACATAGTCTCCTCCCCCTCCAGAGCGTGCATGCAGCTGGAGAGACATTCACCATCTTCATGGGAAGTCCTTCAGGGACGTGACCCTCCTGGGGCTCAGAATGGGCCCTGCTGGTGCAGAGCCCATCCCTGCGTACAGCTCCCCAGACTGAGGAAAGGGCCGCCAAGCCCAGCCAGGACAAAGCTGGGGTAGGAAGGACTGCGATGTGACCTTGTGCCTGTGGCAGTGACAATGCTGAGAGAGAAGGAGCAGTGCTGTCACAACATTAAGAAGCCTCCCGGGCTGTCACTGAAAAGCTTCTCTCCTCTTCTCAGCCCTCCCCACCCTGCACCCCTTCCCTTCAAGGTTCAAAGTCTCGTTACTGGAATGAATGCATCAGGGGAGCCCTTTCACCCCGAGGCCTGGAGACACTGGTGTGGCAACAAAAAGAACTGTAACAGCATCATTTGGTTTTTCTTCCTTCTATTTTGAAGGGAAAAAATATTTTTCTCCTTAGCAGTGATTATTACCAGCTTAGTGAAAGATCTTTAATCTTCAGATCTGAAAAACTCCTGCAGGTGGGTATTTCAATGTTCTCTGTCTTCCAGAAGCAATTAGAGGTTTAAGCTAAGAGAGTTCATTTCCTACTTACTCTTTTTCACTCTAACATTCTTCATGGATTCATACAGACCCCACATTGTCTAATTAAGCATTGAAAATAGTAGCAGAGGCTAATGAAACTAGTATGTTATAAAATGCAGGTGAAAAATCAGAACAGTCTTCAGAGGTGGGGCTGGCTTCGAGGTGGGTTTCCAGGGCATGTTGCCCCCTTCCCCTTCCTGAAAGCAGCCAGTGCCAAAGGAAACCAGTCTCCAGTCAGGGGAGAGCAAGTGCTCTGAGGCCCTGGAGCCACACACACAGGGTGCTCCCCACTTTCCCCACAGGCTTCCTCCTACACACTGGTCCAGGGCTCAGTGTCCCTCCTCAGGCCCACTGCCCTAGGGGTAAAGCCTGCACTCTCACTCCGGGTGTCGCATTCCTGCCCACCTACATGGTCTCATTGCAGCCTATCTTTGCTTATTTTAAAGTTCCAACCATACTGGGCTCACCTTTCTCCCTTGGGCATGCCAAGCTCTTCCCTTATTTTGTGGGGCCAACCTTTGTGATATGCACTCCCCCCCGCACCCTTTGGCTGGCTCCTTCTCTGTTAGATCCTGGCTCCCACGTCACCCCCTGAGCAGGCCACCCCTGCCAGCTGAGTGAAATCAACCCCCTCTTTGGTCATTCTTCATCTTGCCTCGTGTTGTTGTTTTTTTTCCACAGCACTCCTCTCCATTTCAGTTTCATCTTTCTGTTCACATATGCTCTGCATCTTCCCTGCTAAAAGTGGAGGCTCCATCACAGAAGGGACATGCCAACCTCCCTGATGGTGCTAGCCCCAGCGCTGGGCCTAGCACTGGTACAAAGAAGGTGCTGGATGATAGATGTCGACCAACTGACTGTATGAAAAGGATGAACAGGCAGCTCTGTCCTTCCAGCTGCTCAGGCTAAAAGCCTTTCAATTACCCTTGACTCCTCTTTTTTCTCTCCACACAACCATCCCATTGGTTGATATTAAACCTCACTGGACATCAGACTACATTTATCCCCTCTAGAGCAGTGTCCTAGGCCACGCGACAATGTGATCTGTCACGGTTTCCACAGCCCCTCTCTGGTCTCCCAACCCTGGCAGGTGTGGGGTGTCCACAAGGCAGTTGCAGTGGAGCTCTTAGAACATAGCTCACCCTATGTCAGTGTCTGCCCTGATGGGACGTACAGCACCCTGTGTCTGTCCTTGCCCTGGTGGGACTTAGAGCACCCTGTGTCAGTCCCTGCCCTGGTGGTACATAGAACACCCTGTGTCAGTCCCTATCCTTGTGGGACTAGAGCACCTTGTGTCAGTGCCCACCCTCATGGGGTATAGAGCACCCTGTGTCAGTCCCCACCGTCATGGAACATAAAGCACCCTATGTCAGAAAAAGAATCTCTTATGGTTGGTCTCCCTCTTTGGTTTCATCTTGTTTCATTTTTCCCTCACTTCCCTATGATCCTCTGTCTTTTTTCTCAAAGTCTTCCTATCAATGAGATCATATGATAATTGTATTCTCTGATTGACTGACTTCTTTTAGCATAGTATCCTCTAGTTCCATCCATGTCATTGCAAATGGCAAGATTTCAGGGTTTTTGGTAGATGCATAATATTCCATTGTGTGTGTGTGTGTGTATGTGTGTGTGTCTTTGTGTGTGTGTGTAAACTCACATCTTTATACATTCATCTGTTGATGGACATCTAAGCTCTTTCCATAGTTTGGCTATTGTGGACATTGCTGCTGTAAACATTGGGGTGCACATGCCCCTTTAGGTCACTACATTTGTATCTTTAGGGTAAATACCCAGCAGTGCAATTGCTGTGTTGTAGGGTAGCTCTATTTTCAACTTTTTTTTTTAAGATTTTATTTATTTTTCAGAGAGAGAGGGAGAGCGAGCGAGCACAGGCAGACAGAATGGCAGGCAGAGGCTGAGGGAGAAGCAGGCTCCCTGCTGAGCAAGGAGCCCGATGTGGGACTCGATCCCAGGACGCTGGAATCATGATCTGAGCCGAAGGCAGCTGCTTAACCAACTGAGCCACCCAGGCGTCCCTATTTTCAACTTTTTAAGGAAACTCCATACTGTTTCCCAGAGTGACTGTACCAGTTTGCATTCCCACCAACAGTGTAGGAGGGTTCCCCTTTCTGGGAATATGGAGCTCCTTGAGACAGAGCCATAAACCATCATCAATAAGGAAATGTAAGATGAATAGATTAAGGGTTTTCAAACTTGTGCTCTGCTCCATGATTAAGAGGTCCATAGTCAGGCAAAACTGGGAAGTGCTGCATATAGCAAACAATTGTCCCTTAAACGGGGGTGCTTTGGTACTGTACACCCATATCAGAAATCCACTTACCTGTGTTCATCTCACTTTTGAGACCTGTGAAATGTTCTTCACTGTCTCTTAAAGCCAGCCAGGTGGCTGGACCAGTTGGAAAGGCGTTAACCTGCCAAATTATTTGGCCATGATCTCTTGTTCTGCCATTTTCCGTGACCCAATAAACAGATTTGACTTGTAAGGTTTATCAAAAGGCAAAGAGGTAATGGTGTGTAAAGATGTCAAATACAAGTTATATAGTCTCTAGAGGGCTTTCAGGAGATGGTGATTTCAACAGGGTAACAGTCAGCAGGAAACTAGGGATGGCCAGTCCTTTCAATTCATGAAGAGTCACACTGCATGACACCACGTAGCATTATAGCAAGATCCAGGGGAGAAATTATGGCCAGAGCTTATCAGTTCCTCAGGGAATTTGGAAAATAATTTAAGAAGGGAGCAGGGCATGAGTCAAACTCGTCTCTATAGGGACTGGTCTATAATGTCACTTATGATGGTTAATTCTTTAGAGTTCACCTTTGAATAACTCCATCACCACCACCAAAGGGGGTTCCCTTCACATCCCCACCTTGCAGACCCACAAAACACATCTGACATTCCTTGACAGAGAAGCCTCTTTATCTCAGCTAAGGAAGGAATCCTCTTTTATAAGAATCCCCTACTCACTTCTCCCAGAATGAATCCAGAGGATGTTCCAAAACAAAGTTTGCCAATTATGGCTCGTGCACTAAATCCAACCCTCTGTCTGTTTCACAAATATAATTTTAGGAAACACAGACACACACATTCTTTATGTATTGTCAGTGGCTGCATCATGCAGCAATGGCAGAGTTGAGTAGTTACAACACAGACCATAGGGTCCACAAAGCCTAAAATATTTACTGACTCTTTATAGAAAAAAATGTGCCAACCCCTATCTTAAAGTAGTTAGCAACTCAACAAAAGGATACAATACTATTGTAAAAACACAGGGCCAAGCAGGATTTCTGTTCTGTCAGCTGCCTCCATAGCTGGCATACCACAAAGAGGGAGGAAAGCCACCAAAGAAGAGCATTATTATAGCATGGCATCTCCTAAGCATTCACCTCTAGAATCCCAAGCTACTTCTTACAAATTTGCTCTGCCCATGGGTTTTTCTGGTCAAACAAGGCAAGTTGAATACTTCCTCCAAGGCAGATCTCAACCATAGATGGATGGGAAGTTGGTAAATAAGTACTCCAGCTCCTTCACGGTTGGGCACCATTGAGGGACATCCAAAAAAAAAAAAAATCCCCTTTTCATTTAAACTAATTCAAGTTGGGTTCTATGCCTTACAAATTAAGAATCCTGACTAATCTCAGTGGGCTGCTCTATAGCATCCTCTCCAGGTAGGAACCTGGGGACCAAGATGATCAGGTGCCCAAGAGAGCATTACTGGGGGGTTAAGGGCTCTGAGGGGACAGATACAATATGCAATAGCTCAATAGAGAACAACACCAGCTTCCCCACTTCTACCACTCAACCAGAAGACCTCAAGTGTCCATGTCTTCTGGGGGCTACCTCATAAATGACTTAATAAGTCCTCCAGGGCCCCACACGACCTGTTTTCTGCCACTCTCCAAGCTCATCTCCTCCTCATCTCCTTCCTTATAAATCTCTGGCCATACTGTCTTCCTTCCAACTCCTTGGCCAACCAAGCCTTTTCTGTCCTGGAGATCTTTGCAGTTGCTCTTCCCTCTACCTGAAATATTTTCCTGAAATTTATGTGTTACCAGAACTTCTGGCCATTCAGTGTGCAGCAAAAATGTCACTTCCTCAGAAAGGTCTTCCTGCTCCATCTAAAGTGGGCCTGTCACTCCTGCCCCTTCACACTTGATCACATCACCCTGTTTTGTTTTCTACTTAGCACTTGCTACTGTGAAATTATCTTGTTAGTCATTTATATTATCACTTTCTCTCCCTTCTGAAAGTGCTTATGCACCAGAAGACAAGGCGCTTGTTTCCCCAACATCAAGAAAGTACATTGTAGATGCTAAATAAATATTTGTTGGGTAGATGGGTGAGTGAATAAAAGGATAGAAAGAAGGAAGGAAGTGAGGAAGGGAGGGAAGGGGGAGGAAGAGAAGGAGGATAGAGAGTTAAGTCCTCTCCATAATTGTCTAGAACTTATAGATGAAGACTGGTTCACCACTTGATGTTTTCCCATTTAGAAATGTGTTAGGCCAAAAAACCCAAATATAATAGCTGAAAGATAAAAGGTTGTTCTTCTTAATAAGAGATCTAAAGATAGGGGCACCTGGGTGGCCCAGTGGGTTAAACCTCTGCCTTTGGCTCAGGTCATGATCTCAGCATCCTGGGATCAAGCCCAGCATCAGGCTCTCTATTCGGTGGGGAGCCTGCTTCCCCTTCTCTCTGCCAGCCTCTCTGCCTACTTGTGATCTCTGTCAAATAATAAATAAAAATCTTTTTTAAAAAAAGAAAGAAATCTAAAGATAGAAAATTGCTGATACTAGTTCGGGTGTTTCATGATGACATCAGATACCCAAGCTCATTTCATTTTTTTATTAATTTTTTTTATTTTTTTATAAACATATAATGTATTATTAGCCTCAGGGGTACAGGTCTGTGAATTGCCAGGTTTACACACTTCACAGCACTCACCATAGCACATACCCTCCCTAATGTCCATAACCCCACCATCCTCTCCCTACACCCCTCCCTCCAGCCACCTTCAGTTTGTTTTGTGACATTAAGAGTCTTTTGGTCTGTCTCCCTCCCAATCCCATCTTGTTTCATTTATTCTTTTCCTAACCACCTAACCCCCACCCTATTGCATCTTCACTTCCTCATCTCAGGGAGATGATATGATGTCTTTCTCTGATTGACTTATTTCGCTAAGCATAATACACTCTAATTCCATCCATGTCATCACAAATGGCAAGATTTCATTTCTTTTCATGGCTACATAGTATTCCATTGTGTATATATACCACCTCCTCTTTATCCATTCATTTGTTGATGGACATCTGGGTTCTTTCCAGAGTTTGACTATTGTGGACATTGCTGCTATAAACATTCAGGTGCACATGCTACCTCAGATCACTACGTTTGTATCCTTAGGGTAAATACCAAGTAGTGCAATTGCTGGGTCATAAGGTAGCTCTATTTTCAACTTTTTGAGGAACCTCCATGCTGTTATCCAGAGTGGCTGCACCAGCTTGCATTCCCACCAACAGTGTAGGAGGGTCCCCCTTTTTCCACATCCTCGCCAGCATCTGTCATTTCCTAACTTGTTAATTTTAGCCATTCTGACTGGTGTGAGGTGATATCTTATTGTGGTTTTGACTTGTATTTCCCTGATGCCGAGTGATGTGGAGCACTTTTTCATGTGTCTGTTGGCCATCTGGATGTGTTCTTTGCAGAAATATCTGTTCGTGTCCTCTGCCCTTTTATTGATTGGATTTTTGTTCTTTGGGTGTTGAGTTTGCTAAGCTCTTTATAGATTTTGGATACTAGCCCTTTATCCGATATGTCATTTGTGAATATCTTCTCCAATTCTTTCAGTTGTCTTTTGGTTTTGTTCACTGTTTCCTTTGCTGTGCAAAAGCTTTTGATCTTGATGAAATCCCAATAGTTCATTTTTGACCTTGCTTCCCTTGCCTTTGGCATTGTTCATAGGAAGAAGTTGCTGGGCCTGAGGTCGAAGAGGTTGCCGCCTGTGTTCTCCTCAAGCATTTTAATGGATTCCTTTCTCACATTGAGATCATTCATCCATTTTGAGTCTATTTTCGTGTGTGGTGTAAGGAAATGGTCCAATATCATTTTTCTGCATTTGGCTATCCAATTTTCCCAGCACCATTTGTTGAAGAGGCTGTCTTTTTTCCATTGAACATTCTTTCCTGCTTTGTCATAGATTAGTTGACCATAGAGCTGAGGGTCTATTTCTGGGCTCTCTATTCTGTTCCATTGATCTATGTGTCTGTTTTTGTGCCAGTACCATATTGTCCTGATGATGACAACTTTGTAATAGAGCTTGAAGTCCGGAATTGGGATGCCACCAACGTTGGCTTTCTTTTTCAATATTCCTTTGGCTATTCGAGGTCTTTTCTGATTCCATATAAATTTTAGGATTATTTGTTCCATTTCTTTGGGGAAAAAAATGGATGGTATTTTGACAGGGATTGTATTAAACGTGTAGATTGTTTTAAGTATCATAGACATTTTCACAATATTTATTCTTCCAATCCAGGAGCATGGAACATTTTTCCATTTCTTTGTGTCTTCCTCAATTTCTTTCATGAGTATGTTGTAGTTTTCTGAGTATAGATTCTTAGCCTCTTTGGTTAGGTTTATTCCTAGGTATCTTATGGTTTTGGGTGCAATTGTAAATGGGATAGACTCCTTAATTTCTCTTTCTTCTGTCTTGTTGTTGGTGTAGAGAAGTGCAACTGATTTCTGTGCATTGATTTTATATCCTGACACTTTACTGAATTCCTGTACAAGTTCTAGAAGATTTAAAGTGGAGTCTTTTGGGTTTTCCACATATAGTATCATATCATCTGCAAAGAGTGAGAGTTTGACTTCTTCTTTGCTGATATGGATGCCTTTCATTTCTTTTTGTTGTCTAATTGCTGAGGCTAGAACTTCTAGTACTTTGTTGAATAGTGATAATGGACATCCCTGCCATGTTCCTGACCTTAGAGGAAAAGCTCTCAGTTTTTCTCCATTTAGAATGATATTTGCAGTGGGTTTTTCATAAATGGCTCTGATAATATTGAGGTATGTGCCCTCTATCCCTACACTTTGAAGAGTTTTGATCAGGAAGGGATGCTGTCCTTTGTCAAGTGCTTTTTCAGCATCTATTGAGAGTATCATATGGTTCTTGTTCTTCCTTTTGTTAATGTATTGTATCACATTGATTTGTGGATGTTGAACCAACCTTGCAGCCCTGGAATAAATCCCACTTGGTCAAGGTAAATAATCCTTTTATGGACTGTTGGATCCTATTGGCTAGTATTTTGGTGAGAATTTTCGCATTGGTGTTCATCAAGGATATTGGTCTGTAATTCTTAATTCTCTTTTTTGATTGGATCTTTGTCTGCTTTGGGAATCAAGGTGATGCTGGCCTCATAAAATGAGTTTGGAAGTTTTCCTTCCATTTCTATTTTTTGGAACAGTTTCAGGAGAATAGGAATTAATTTTTTTTTTAATGTTTGGTTGAATTCCCCTGGGAAGCCATCTGGCCCTGGACTTTTGTTTGTTTGGAGATTTTCGATGACTGCTTTAATATCCTTACTGGTTATGGGTCTGTTCAGGCTTTCTATTTCTTCCTGGTTCAGTTTTGGCAGTTATACATCTCTAGGAGTGCATACATTTCTTCCAGATTGTCAAATCTGTTGACATAGAGTTGCTCATAGTATGTTCTTATAATTGTTAGTACTTCTTTGGTGTTGGTTGTGATCTCTCTTCTTTCATTCATGATTTTATTTATTTGGGTCCTTTCTCTTTTCTTTTTGGGATAAGTCTGACTAGGGGTTTATCAATCTTATTAATTCTTTTGAAGAAACAGCTCCTACTTTCATTGATTTGTTCTATTGGTTTTTTGGTTTCTATTTCATTGATTTCTGCTCTGATCTTTATGAGTTCTCTTCTCCTGCTGGGCTTAGGCTTTCATTGTTGTTCTTTCTCCAGCTCCTTTAGGTGTAGGGTTAGGTTGTATATTTGAGACCTTTCTTGTTTCTTGAGAAAGGCTTGTTTTGCTATATATTTTCCTCTCAGGACTGCTTTAGCTATATCTCACAGATTTCAAACTGTTGTGTTTTCATTATCATTTGTTTCCATGAATTTTTTCAATTCTTTTATTTCCTGGTTGACGGTTTCATTCTTTAGAAGGATGCTGTTTAGTATTTGGGTTCTTTCCAAATTTCCTCTCGTGACTGAGTTCTTTCCATGTATTTGGGTTCTTTCCAAATTTCCTCTTGTGACTGAGTTCTTTCCATGTATTTGGGTTCTTTCCAAATTTCCTCTCGTGACTGAGTTCTAGCTTCAGAGCCTTGTGGTCTGAAAATATGCAGGGAATGATCCCAATCTTTTGATACCGGTTGAGACCTGATTTATGACCCAGGATGTGATCTATTTTGGAGAATGTTCCATGTGTTCTAGAGAAGAATGTGTATTCTGTTGCTTTGGAATGGAATGTTCTGAAAATATCTGTGATGTGCATCTGGTCCAGTGTGTCATTTAAGGCCTTTATTTCCTTGTTGATATTTTGCTTGAATGATCTGTCCATTTCAGTGAGGGGAGTGTTAAAGTCCCCTACTATTATTGTATTATTGCTGATGTATTTCTTTGATTTTGTTATTAATTGGTTTATATAGTTGGCTGCTTCCATGTTAGGGGCATAGATATCTAAAATTGTTAGATCTTCTTGTTGGACAGATCCTTTGAGTATGATATAGTGTCTTTCCTCATCTCTTATTTTAATCTTTGGCTTAAAATCTAATTGATCTGATATAAGGATTGCCACCCCAGCTTTCTTCTGATGTACATTAGCATGGTAAATTGTTTTCCATCCCCTCACTTTAAATCTGGAGGTGTCTTCAGGTCTAAAATGAGTTTCTTGTAGGCAGCATATTGATGGTTTTTTTTTTTTAATCCATTCTGATTCCCTCTGTCTTTTGATTGGGGCATTTAGCCTATTTACATTCAGGGTAACTATTGAAAGA
This sequence comes from Mustela nigripes, assembly GCF_022355385.1. Lineage (NCBI taxonomy): Eukaryota > Metazoa > Chordata > Mammalia > Carnivora > Mustelidae > Mustela > Mustela nigripes. Next base: position 24,026,079 of record NC_081573.1, read on the forward strand.
TATGAATTTATTGCCATTGTATTGCCTATAAGGTGACTGTTACTGTATATTGTCTCTGTTCCTTTCTGATCTACTACTTTTAGGCTCTCTCTTTGCTTAGAGGACCCCCTT
>NC_081573.1:24026289-24084239 GCF_022355385.1 Mustela nigripes
CTTGTAGGCAGCATATTGATGGTTTTTTTTTTTTAATCCATTCTGATTCCCTCTGTCTTTTGATTGGGGCATTTAGCCTATTTACATTCAGGGTAACTATTGAAAGATATGAATTTATTGCCATTGTATTGCCTATAAGGTGACTGTTACTGTATATTGTCTCTGTTCCTTTCTGATCTACTACTTTTAGGCTCTCTCTTTGCTTAGAGGACCCCTTTCAATATTTCCTGTAGAGCTGGTTTGGTGTTTGCAAATTCTTTCAGTATTTGTTTGTCCTGAAATATTTTTATCTCTCCTTCTATTTTCAATGATAACCTAGCTGGATATAGTATTCCTGACTGCATGTTTTTCTCGTTTAGTGCTCTGAATATATCATGCCAGCTCTTTCTGGTCTTCCAGGTCTCTGTGGATAAGTCTGCTGCCAATCTAATATTATTAGCATTGTATGTTACAGACTTCTTGTCCCGGGATGCTTTCAGGATTTTCTCTTTGATACTAAGACTTGTAAATTTTACTATTAGATGATGGGGTGTGGACCTATTTTTATTGATTTTGAGGGGGGTGTTCTTTGCACCTCCTGGATTTTGATGCTTTCCTTTGCCATAGTGGGGAAATTCTCACAATAATTCTCTCCAATATACCTTCTGCTCCCCTCTCTCTTTCTTCTTCTGGAATCCCAATTGTTCTAATGTTGTTTCATCTTATGGTGTCACTTATCTCTCGAATTCTCCCCTCATGGTCCAGCAGTTGTTTGTCTCTCTTTTGCTCAGCTTCTTTATTCTCTGTCATTATGTCTACTATATCACTAATTCTTTCTTCTGCCTCATTTATCCTAGCAGTAAAAGCCTCCATTTTTAAAATTTCTTTTCAGCGTAACAGTATTCATTGTTTATGCACCACACCCAGTGCTCCATGCAATACGTGCCCTCCCCAATACCCACCACCTGGTTCCCCCAACCTCCCACCCCCACCCCTTCAAAACCCTCAGATTGCTTTTCAGAGTCCATAGTCTCTCATGGTTCACCTCCCCTTCCAATTTCCCTCAGCTCCCTTATCCTCTCCATCTCCCCATGTCCTCCATGTTATTTGTTATGCTCCACAAATAAGTGAAACCATATGATAATTGACTTTCTCTGCTTGACTTATTTCACTCAGCATAATCTCTTCCAGTCCCGTCCATGTTGCTACAAAAGTTGGGTATTCGTCCTTTCTGATGGAGGCATAGTACTCCAAAGTGTATAAGAGCCTCCATTTTTTATTGCATCTCATTAATAGCTTTTTTTTATTTCAACTTGGTTAGATTTTAGTTCTTTTATTTCTCCAGATAGGGCTTTTACTTCTCTGGACAGGGTTTCCCTAATGTCTTCCAACCTTTTCAAACCTGTCTAGAACCTTGAGAATCATCATTCTGAACTCTAGATCTGACATATTACCAATGTCTGTATTGATTAGGTCCCTAGCCTTCAGTACTGCCTCTTAGTTTTTTTTGTGGTGAGTTTTTCCACCTTGTCATTTTGTCCAGATAAGAATATATGAAGAAGCAAATGAAATAGTAAAAGGGTGGCAAAAACCCCAGGAAAATGTGCTTTAACCAAATCAGAAGAGACCCCAAATTGGGGAGGGGGAGGCAGAACAGCGTAAAAAGAAGTTCAGAAAAAAAAATTTTTAAAGAAAACAAAGAAAAAATATAAAAAAGAAGATATAAAATATAAAAAAGAAGAGATATATATCTTTATATATAAAGATATATTATATATAAATATATATAAAAGATATATATCTTTTTATAATATAAAAAAGAAGATATATAAATCTATATATATATATATATAGATAGATAGATAGATATAATATATCTATATACTAGAACAGGGTCACCCACTTAATTTTGGGAGTATTTTGGTCTCTTAGAAGAAACTACCTTCCAAATTTTTAAAGAATGAAAAACATATAAGGGTAAACAAAATGAAGGGATGGAATATGACTATAAAGATGAAAAAATTTTTTTAAAATTTCTAACAATGGAGTTGATAAGGTAAGTTGATTGGGAGAATAAAGAAAAAGAAAGTGGAGAGAATTTGCTTGGGCTGGAGACTAGATCAAGCCCAGTGCTAGATTTAGAGTGTATTTTGATCTATTAGAAGTTGTACCCCAAATTTTTTAGAAGAAAAAACCCTATGTGTATAAAAAATAAAGTCAGATACAATGAAGGATAAAATATGACTATAATAATGAAAGTTCAAAAAATATTTTTTAATAAAGGTATGAAGATAAGATAAACTAGTTAAAAAATGTTAAAAGAGGAAAGGGTAAAAGTTAAAAAAAATTAGCAGAGGAAAAATTTTTTTTTAATTAATTAACTTTGCAAGACTAAAGATTCATGGGGAGAAAGCTATGAATTCCTGCTTTGCTTTCTCCTCCTCTGGAATTCTGCTGTTATCCTTGGTAAGTGAATGTGGGCTTGGCTGGATTTCTTATTGATCTTCTGGGGGAGGGGCCTGTCGTAGTGATTCTCAAGTGTCTGCCCCATGCGGAATTGCACCACCCTTACCAGGGGCCAGGCTAAGTAATTAGCTCCAGTTCACTTTCGGGAGCTTTTGTTCCCTGAATGTTTTCCATAGAGTTCCGGAGGATGAGAATGAAAATGGTGGCCTCCCAATTTCCAGCCTGGAGGAGCGGATAACTCTGGGCCCCACTCCTCAGTGTGCCCTCAGAGAAAAGTGCTCAATCACTCCTATCTCCCTGGCCTCTGGCTGCACTCCAAGCTCACCCATTCTGTGGCCAAGCATCTCTGTCTCTGGCACACAGCTCCACCTGGAGTCTCCAAACCCCACAGATCCCTGCACTCTTCCAGGGGGTCTCCCCGGATCTTGTGGAGACCCCACTCACAGAGCACCAGCCTGTGCCATGGATTATGGTTCAAGGTAACCCCGAGTTGAGAGCTCACTCCTCAACTCTGTCTCTGTAGCTGGCTTCCCCACTCTAATACCTGTGAGCTCTGTGACACTCAGACACCCCTGATCCTTCTGTGACCCCACAGGACCTGAGGCCACGCTGTCCCCACGTGGGCTTCACCCCAGTTTAGCCCCTGAAAAGATGTCCCTCAGTGGAGCAGACTTTTAAAAGTCCTGATTTTGTACTCCGTTTCTCTGCCACTTGCCGGGAGCTGGCCCCTCCCCACACGGTCTATCTTCCATCGCTTTGGATTCACTTCTCCACTGGTCCTACCTTTCAGAAAGTGGTCGGTTTTCTGTTTCTAGAATTGTTGCTCTTCTTCTCTTTGATCTCCTGTTGGATTTTTAGGTGTCCAGAATGGTTTGATAACTATCTAGCTGATCTCCTGCTACCTGATGTCGTCTCAGCCTGCTACTTCTCCTCCATCTTGACTCTTCCCCACCCCAAGTTCATTTCATTTTATCATCTTTCATATGGTGACTCTCTCCTACATGTGTTTTGCCTCCCAATGACAGGATGGCTGCTGTAGCTCAAAAGTCATATTCATACATTACAGCAAATAAGGAGAAGGGACAATGTCAACCTTATTGTCTCACTCCTTTCAGGAAAGAAAAATATTTTCTTGACATTTCCCTCCAAATATCCCCAGCATTTTCAATTATATCTCATTAGACAGAATCAGATCACTTGATCCAGATACAAAAGAGTCTGGAAAAATGACTACGTATCTCTCCAGCCTCTATAGCAGAGAAGCAGGTGAGCAGAGATGGGAATAGGTATTCTATTGCAGCAGATTTTAGTGTTGGTCGCTGAGCCTAATCCCAGTAGCCATGACAACTGAAAGAGGAAGGACAGGATGCATCAAGTACTGATGAGTACCAAAGGGTCTCTCATGACAAGGCCATGAGAGAGAAAAGTTTCCTTCCCCTGTTGCAGCCAAATCAGTGACTCCCAATGCAATGAGAGTTGTGTAATACAATGATTTGGGAAAACATATCTCATTTTAATAATTTGTGGGTTCACAGTTGAATTAAATGAGATTGAATAAGAATGATGTGAAAATGTCACTTTTTTTTAGAAAGGCTAATTAACTCACTATATGTAGTCATGAAGTTGGTTTAAGCTGTTAAATTATTTCCAGACTAAGTAAGAGAAACAAGCCTGGGAGATTTGTCTGGTGTGTTAACACGTATTATTTACCCCAAGGTGACATTTTAATAGCAGGGGAAAACATGAGCAGCCTCCTAGTCCTTGCACACGTTTTGCCACATGCTGCTCTGAACACATAAATCCTGGCTTTGTCAACAATAATGAGGCCCAGAGAGCAGACACCTGCTGGGATCCTTAAACTTTTCCTGAGAAAAATACACATAATTAAGGAATTGCGAGCATTCACCTCTGATTTATTATGAAAAGAACACACCTTGGGCTGCATTTGCACCCTCACTTGCTGGAGTTAAACAGACAAATGATTAAATGTCAACCTCACAGGGATTCTCCCAACATGCTCTGCTCCCGTTTTCCACTTTCACCTCACCTGTTCTCAGATAAAGAAAGGAAGAAAGAAATTGAGCAGCACACCAGCACAGACAGGGAGTGGCTGCCATGAAGCTGGAGCCCCCTCTGCCTTCTGCTGTCCACAGCTTTGATGACAAATGTAGAGTTTATAGTTAATAGCACTGACTCTGGGGTCCGAACCTGGGCTCAAATTCCATCTCTACTTCAAAACCTGTGTGCTTTTCCACTCTCAGAGGCCTGGGTTCCTTATTTGTAAAATGGAGCAGATAACAGCTTTCACCTCATAGGGTTGCCATGAGGATTTGGTATAACCTTCCACATACAATAATTGCTCATTGTCACAAGGTGGCTGCCACAGCTCAAACATCACATCCACATTCATGGCAGGAAAGGAAAGCAGAGGTGAGGCCAACCTTATCTGTCCATTTGAAACCTCCCTCCCATAGCAATAGAAACTGTGATTCGTTTTTCTATACTCCCTGAACAGTCCCTTCAGAATTTCCCACTCTGAGAATTTTGTTCCTCAACCTTTTGCAGGAAGCCTTTCTTGATCACTGAGAACTCAGTGTCACATCAACTTCAATGGGAATCAACAGAAAGCACTTAAAATTACCATCTCTATGGACAGAGAGAAGCTGGGAGATGGCCAGCAGCACATAACGTTTTCCCTAGGGTTTTTTGTTTTTGTTTTTGTTTTAGAGATTTTTATTTATTTATTTATTTATTTGAGAGAGAGAGAGAGATCACAAGGAGGCAGAGAGGCAGGCAGAGAGAGAGGGGGAAGCAGGCTCATTGCTGAGCAAAGAGCCCGATGTAGGGCTCGATCCCAAGACCCTGAGATCATGGCCTGAGCCAAAGGCAGAGGCTTTAATCAACCTTTAAGCCACCCAGGTGCCCCTTCCCTAGGGTTTTTAAAGGAAATTTGTTGATATGATGCCTATTAGACTCTCATGAAAAGACACTAGAAGAACAATATGAAAGCAAACCCAATGTCAGATGGAAATGGCCGTCACGGGGTGGTGCTTCTTCATAAGTCTGTCTCGATTCTAGGAAGGAAGGGGACCCACTCTTCCCCTGATGTTGGAGGCAGGGTTAATATTAGCAGCTGGAAAGACTGGCAAAGCATCAGGAAGGCTATAGACTGGAGCACAGCTCCTGACAGGAGCAGCTCCCAGGACATAGACCTGAGTAAGGACTCTTCGCCAGAGGCTTCTCCATTCTCAGTCACCTACTGGGGGCTCAGTATTGGTGAGAAATGGCAAAAAGGTCTGAGGTCCCACCCTGGAAGACCAGTAACCTCACACTGGGGAGCCCAGAGAGTGAGCACTCTCAAAGCCGGGAGAGCCCAAAGGTGGCCTCCATGGGATGGGAATCAAGGAGGCCTGCTAGGAGAGGGAGGGCCCTGATGGATGGCAAGCTTGCAAAAGGTAGAGGGGAGAGCAAACGTAGAGATTAGCATGAGCAGAGTGGGTTCATAACACTATATTTCACCAATTCTAGGATGATATTAATTTTTAGATGAGCTTCCCAAACATACATTAAATGTACACAATTCTAAGGCACATCCTGATCTCAGAAACACCATGATATGGGAGAAATGTGGAATAGAGAATCAAAAGCTGTCACCTTACCTCTGGTTCTTCTTATTCCCATCCCTGGTGCAGATGTGCTCTAATGTCCTTCGCTGGCACCTTATAAAGAAGATGCTGTTGCCAATTCTCTTTTGCAGATAAGCGGGCTGGAGATCAGAGGCTTGGGGATCTGACCACAGCCCTTGAAGCAGCGAGGGCTATGGTCAGATCCCCGAGCCTCTTTGCAGTGCCTGGCAAAGCTCATAGGAAAAGGGAGCTGCAAATGGGGTGGGTTCAGGTGGGTGAAGAAGGAGAGTCACCCTGGCCCAGGTCCCTATTATCACTCGCCTGTTTTACCCTTCTCCACTCAGTAACCAGAATAATCCTGGAATGGGTGCCTGGGCCAACCCTTCTCTCTCTCTCTCTTTCTCTCTTTCTCTCTCTCTTTCTCTCTCCCCAGTCTTTCCCTGATTTCTCTCTGTCTCTGTCTGTCTCTGTCTCTGTTTGTCTCTCTCTCCCTCCCTCCTTGTCCCTCCCAGCTACACTGACCTCATTCCTGTTCCTTGCAACACTGGAAAAAAACCCAGCTCATCCTTGCCTGGGGCCTCATCCCTTCCTCTTCAATGCATAAAAAGACTCTTCTTTCCCAGATAGCTGCAGGCTCAACCCCTCACATCACTCAGCCTTGGCTTCCATGGAGCCTCCTCAGAAAGATCTCTGACCTTCCAATCACAGTAACACCAGCCTGGTTGGTTTCCTTTGTAGCACTCTGAGATGGTCTCACTTCATGTTTGTTGGTTTATTGTCTCCCCATGAGAATCGGAGCTCTGTGGCAGCAGGACTCTTGTCTGTTTTGCTCACTGGTAAATCAATTGTGTTTCTGAATGAAGGAATGCACCCCACCGTAGTGGTGGAATGCTCTGCCTTTACGCAAGCCAACCAAACCTGGAGTCCTATTGGGCCTTCAATCAAAAGCAGACATAAGGCTGAGCAATGCCTTGGGACTCTTCCCAGCCCGGGCAGTTTGCCCACCTCTAAGCCTCTCTTCCTTCCAGAAATGAGGCATTTCCCTCATGCTTCCTCCCACACTGCTGTATTATCCCATAGCTTTAGGGAGCTTCCTCTGCAACTGTCCTGTTCTGCAACCTCAGACCATGTTGTTCCTAAAGCTTATATCATCTTTGTCTTGTTAAGCGTGAAGCTCAAGTGCCCGTCCTTGTCCCTTTGTGTTTTCCCACCCTAAAGTCAGCTTTCTGACATGCTAAAGAATCACAATGTAGCACAACCTTTCTGCTGTGATTTCTAACAGCAATACTTCCAGAAATGTTTTCCATAGAAAGTCGTTGGGAAGACTAGGGTCTTTTCAGGCTATTGGTTAACATGTGCTTAGAGAGGCATTGTCCTGCCTCACTGTGGGGGATGGAAAAGAAGATTCATTCCTGCCTCAGAGAACTCCCAGTCTCCTTTAGAAAACTAAGGCTCAGGCTTGACACAGGGATTCATTCAGAATTGTGTCACCTTCAGGACTAAATTGTAAAATTTAGTGCCTAAAGAGTGCAGAGGTCATTGTGGACTGGAACGGTTGGGGACGGCCTCTAGAAGAGGTAGGAGAGCACTAAGCTTCACACTTCACAGACACAGTGGGATGACAATGTTAGGAGGGGCAGGACAGAACTGAAGTCTTACTGATGTTGAGTTTTTTCCAACTTGCTAATGGATTTGTTTTGTTTTGTTTTCTAAAATATCTTGAAATTTCTCCTCCTGAACAATGTCTTAGATAAGAACTTATATTTTCCAATTAATGTCTTTAGAACCATGTACTTTTGAAAGGTCTGTCATGCTTCCACAAACACCTCCTGGCTTTTAGAAGGTGGAGGAGATGGGCAGGAACATACCCCCAACTCTTACGCTTTAACTGGCCCCTAAGGATGGGTGGGGTTTGTAAACCAAGAAGCAGTGCTTTCTAGAAGGTAGTAAGTGAGTAAGACCCTGTAGATGGAAGCACATAAGAATCCTAGAGAAAATGCGTGAAAGCAGCAATTCTTACCCATTAAGGAACCAATCAGAGGTGCCGGACAATGGACCCCCACCAGTGCAGCTATGGTGCTCTGCAGCTTCTTTCTCTGCTTCCTCTACATGCTCAGAGATTATTCCCTGAGATTATTACTCAATTAGTGTGAATACATGAATACAGACTAAAGCTCTAATAGGCATAGGGTACTTGTTAACTTCCATTCCATTATATCTTCATAACGGTCCCATGAGAGAGCAGAACATAGTACATTAACCCCATCTCTAAGATGATGAAACTGAGGCTTACAAAAATTAAATCAAATGGTTTGCCTGAGGTCACACAACCAGCAAATGCACCAGAGCGCCATAGCATTCTCATCTCACAACCATCTTGTTACTTTCCCTGTGGAGACCTCATCCTGCTATTCCGACTTTAATCATAATGAGTGTACACACTGAATTCAAGTATCAGAGTGATAATATAATCCTTTTATGTAGTGTTTTCCCATTATAGAGTGATATTACCTTGCCTATTCATATTCCATTTTCCCCCAAAGCTGTATCATTAACTAAGGAATATGTTCTGACTTATCCAATAAAGTGTTTAACCTTTTTTAATGTTTTATTGATTCTCAAAGCTTTGGTTCCACCAGAAAATCCTGATTGCTACATTAACAACCTCATTGATATTCTTTTAACAGACCCTCTACAACAAGAAAGGCAGTGTGAGAAAGATGGAGCCCCCAACGATCCATTAATCAATGAGCAAATCTTGCATCCACTTTATACACATTGCAAGAAAATGGGCAATGAGAAATAAGAGCTACACGCAGGCCCCTTTGGGGGTGGTGACATCCAAGCCCAGACAGCTCACCTGCCAGAGGATGGAACAAGTGTCTCCTTTGGAGATAGTCAGTGGAACAAGGAAAAATTTATCTCCAGCCTGCTCCCTTTGACCTCTTGCAATCAATGTGAACTCTGCAAGCCCAAGTTGGACTCCTCAAGGACAACCGTGCACCACTGGATAGCTTCAAACAGAATTGAAACATGAAGTCAAATTCTTTGGTGAGGCATGCAGTTCATCCTCATCTGGCCTCTGCTCTGTGCCAGCTTCGTCTTTCACCATTTGACCCCTTCAGAAGTCGCTACTGCAACCATGCTTAACTACCAGACTAAGGTGAAGTAAATGAAGCACTTGACGCAGAGGCTTAACTGAAAGGGGCAGCAAAAAAAAGAAAAAAAAAAAAAAAAGAAAAAAAGTCAGTAAATAAGAATAATACTACTTTAATGTAATACATTTAAAAATCAAAACTAATGCAAAGAAATTCAGGTTAAATAAAATATCAAAAGTTTAAATGAAGACGAAATCTTCCCTGCATTTGTGTGACCCTGCCTTACTTACCTCCTAATTGCAGATTCATCTTCTCCTTCTAGTTTTCCAAACATACTGTGCTCTTTCTGACTTCCTGGCCTTTGCCTATGCCATTTTTTCTACCCAGAAGACCGTTCCCTGCAAATCATCTTTCAGGTATCAGTTTTGGTATCATCTTCTCCAGGCAAGTCTCCTGTGATGTTCATAATGACTGTGACACCCACTCATACACGAGCTTGGGACTGATGCTCCTATGTGTTCCATGAACACCTCCTGTGGTGATATCACATTCCACCCATAATTACCTGACTGCCTCCCTGACCAGTTTATAAGCTCCATTTAGGTAGAGGCTGGCTCATGGTCATCACTGTTCCCATGGCTGATGGCTGTGGTTGGGACTATGGTTCTGGTGGTTGCTCCTGCTCAGGCTGCCTGGTGATATGCCCCAAGTCAAGTTGAGTCTACATGCAGACATGTGCTGAGATGTTCTGCTGAGGTGAGGAATTCATACAGGCTGCAGGCTCCCTTGTCTGAAACCACATTCTTTCTGCAGAAGCCCATGAGGTGGCGGTCAGTGGATCTGAAACACTGAAAGAAAAATTACAAGAAGCACCCAGGAAAAGCAGGGGAAGTTAGGGTCCTGATTTGTAGAGAAAACAGCTAACAAAGGGCCAGAAATCACCTTCAGGGGATAGTTGGGAGAAAGCTCTTTTTCTACCCAGCACTCAGTGGACAGTCAATGCCTATCCCTCTGGTCTGGCTGGGATGTTTGCTGTCTTGCACTGTATGATGAGGAAGTGATATCACTGGAGCCTGGCTGGGTAGTAGCATATAAAACCAGATGCAGGTAGACCTGCTGGCCTGTGCATTACCCACTTCCTCAGCCCCACTCCTCAGGTTTTGGTGATTAAAGTCAAGGAAGACAGCTCTAGGAACGGAGCCGGGTTTGTGGAAAAAGTACTGAGACTTTTGTCTGGGGAATAGAATGAGATGGGGGTCAGAGAGAACCTGGACTGTAACAGCAGAATTTCATCCCCACAGTATTGCTCCTCCACTGTCAATCCCCCTCTCCTGGTACCTCTCTTCCCGCATCACTCCCCATCCTAAACTCACCAGAAGAGACATGAACTAGGACTTGGACTTTAGACCAATGTATATATTCCATGGTATACATTTAGTATCCAAAGTAGTTAAGTGCCCCAGGAGAATGTGAACTCTGAGTAGAAAAATAATGAGACATTTGAGGAGTCCCACTCTGTAAATGAAGAACATCACACCAACAAACTATACTCTACAGAACAAAGATTTAGAACAAGCATAATAAAGTCAAAGTTATATGAAAGGCTATTGACCAGTAATTATAAGTAATATATAATTAGAAATACTGAGAATGGGGGCACCTGGGTGGCTCAGTTGATTAAGCATCTGCCTTTGACTCAGGTCATGATCTCAGAGTCCTGGGATGGAGTCCAGCATTGGACTCCCTGCTCAGTGGGGAGTCTGCCTCTCCCTCTTCCTCTGTTCCTCCCCCCTCCTCCTTCTCTCTCTCTCTCTTTCTCTCTCTCTCTCTCTCAAATAAATAAATACAATCTATCCCCCTCTCTCTCAAATAAATAAATAAAATCTTTTTAAAAAAGAAATACTGAGAATGAAAATTGTAATAATAGAAATATAGAGTTCCATAGATGAGATAGAGTAGAATGGATATTGTTAAAAAATGAGTTAGTGAATTTGTAGGTCATATAGAATTTTTCTACTCAGAATATGATCCACTGACCAGAAGCAGCAACAGCATCTGGGAACTTGTTAAAATGCAAACTCTCAGACCTCGCCCAGACCTACCCAATCTGAATATACATATTTACAAGATTCCTAGGTGCTCTGTATGCATGCTAAAGTCTGAGAAGCACTGACATGGTTCTCAACACTGGCTGCACATTGGAATTCTCTAGGAAAACCAAAAGTACCCACCACCAGAGAGCTTCATTTGATTAGTTTAGGGTATAGAGTTATGAACGCACCCAGGTGATTCTAATGTGTAGCCAGATTTGAGAAACATTGACTTAGAGAAACCCTCTTAGGAAAAGGAGAGGGATAAAACAATATAAAATGTGAGACATGTGGCACACAAAATCAGAAGGATCAGATCCATGTGTCCTACATGGAGAGACAAAAGTTAAGAGAAAGGAGGAGATAATTTTTGAGAAGAATGAATGAGAAAATCCAAAATTAAAAGAAATATTCAGGACCTCAGGTTGGTACATTGAAAGAACTTAAAAAGGATAAATGGGGGAAAAATCTACACACAAAAATATATTGATTTGGGGGGCATCAGGGACAAAGAGTATCTTTAAAAGCTGCAAAGTGAAAGGAAGGTCACTCCAATATGAACAAGAATAAGATAGACGTTTAAACAGCAGGACTCAAATGTACTTCCAGTGTTTTCATCCATCCAAAGTCGTGAGAGAAAAAATTTTGAACTTAGAATTTTATATCTAGTTCAACTAGCAATTCAACATGAGGGCAAAGTAAGATATCCACAGCCACACCGGGCCTCAGATCAACTTTGATATGCTGTGTTGGTTCAGGTTCATGGTTGAAGTACACAAAGCAGAACTGGAAGCCCAGACCATGTGCGGAAATGGCCCAGAAATGTGGGAGGTGGCGTCAGAGAGCAGGAACAGCCCCACTGATTTCCCCTGTTGCCTCAGGCCCCAGGATGACAGCACAGTGCTGTTACTGATCTTGACTTCATGGAAATGTTTGATATTTTCTTCATCATGAATATTTTTGCATTAATTTTAATGTTTTAAATATCACATTAAAATATTATCTGTCTTTGCTGAGCTTTTTAAAAAACATTTTATTTATTTATTTGACAGAGAGAGAGAGAGAGAGAGGACACAAGCAGGGGAAGTGAGAGAGGGAGAAGCAGACTCCCTGCTGAGCAGGGGGCTCAATGGGTGGCTCAATCCCAGGACCCTGGGATCATGACCTAAGCTGAGGCACAAGGCACCCACGGTCTCTTTGCTGAGTTTTTGATACCCTTTTAAATTTTGCATCCCAGGTAAATGCCTCACTCACCCCACCCAGCTCACTCTCTTTCTAGCCCAGCTGCCTTAAAGGCTTCAGGCCTCCAGGAATAGGGATATTTGCAAAACTGCCTCAGCTCATTAATACCTCTATCCGAGACCATCCAGGGTAAGGATGCTTCTTCCTGCATGAAAATCAAAAACCAGGCCACCAGTCACTTGGCGGCCCCATCCCCAGCCAGCCAGCAGAGCACCACAGAATATGGCCTCGAATACTAACCACTCTGAAGATTGAAATTCAGCTTGAGAACTTTGTGGTTGGAGAGGGCTCCTGCTGCGAGAAGGGAATATGACAGATGGCATAAGATATTACAGTAATTTTACTGACAAAGCACTAAGCGTATCACAGAAGAAGTTCAAAATCAATTCATCTGCTTCCCAGCAGAAGCAAGTCTAACAGGCAGTGAAGCATAATCTTGATAATGTAGTTGTTCCAAAAGAAAAAGGAATTAACCAGGCTACCCTAAATGTGTCTGTATGACATTCTTTTTTGTTTCTGTTACCCTGATAAGGACTTAAAATCCCATTTGTATGGAAATAAACTAAGCTCCAAACCTATCTTCCTGTTCTGGGGCGTTAGCTGAGGAGGCTTGCCGTGAACTCCTCTCTAACTAAATGGGATCTTGGGCTTGGGCCCTGCAGAGTTTCAGCTTTTGTTGTTAAAGAAAAAAATACACTCTTATTCTGTTAAATAACAAAAATTCAACCAAGTAAATTTTAAAGATCCAAGTGTCTTTATTAATCTATTCACCAGTCAGGCAGCATCCCACATAGAAAGTAGAAGGAAGCACCAAAGGGCTACAGAAAGGGAAAGGTTTTTAAAGACAGGAGGTGAACCATGAGAGACTATGGACTCTAAAAAACAATCTGAGGGGTTTGAATTGGTGGGTGGGTGGGAGGTTGCGGTACCAGGTGGTGGGTATTATAGAGGGCACGGACTGCATGGAGCACTGGGTGTGGTGAAAAAAAAATGAATACTGTTATGCCAAAAATAAATAAAAAATAAATTTAAAAAAATAATAAAAAAAAAAATAAAGACAGGACAAGGAAGTCATACACAGATAAAGGAGTATTTCTGGTGTGGTCACCTTCTGTTGGGAATAAGAATATTACTAGGTAGATTGCTTCATTTTCCTTTGGGAGGTGGAGAAGGCCCAAGTAACAGATTACCTTTTGATGCCAAACTGAAAATTCCTAACTGACTAGCTAAGACTGCATTCCAGGGGGAGAGGAGGTTGAAACTGCAGTTACATTAGGTATTAAGCCTCAGTTTGGTAACCTGGCCTAGGTGACTGCATTTTGGACCCAGGGTTTGCTTTTCAATAATTCCAATCACTACAACTATGTTTCCTTTAGGAGAATTAAAAGTTTTTTTGATGGCAAACAAACAAAAAAAAAAACTTACTCTGAGCAACCCAGTGTCCTTCTTTAAGGTCATTTTCTTTTGAATTAAAGAAAGAATCAGCTGAGCTAGAACCCGGCTTAATTAGAATGGGAGCCATGCAGTGTGATGCATAGATAGGGAAGGGCTTGTGTAGGTGTCAGGTAGTAGTTTAGAAAGTTGTCAGAGCTCATTCATTCCAACAACGGGCCTCCAACTGATGTTTTGCATTCTAGCATTATTCACTCAAGATTCAAAATCCACAAATAACTAAGGTAATTATCCATGTTTGGGTCATGTGTCCACACTAACTGCTCTCAATGAGTGAGGAAAGGCTCCCTGCAGAGATATGAAGGTGCTGTGACTGAAAGCAGGTACTTGGTGAGCAGCCACAGAGGAGCCAAGTCTTCTCAGAAACTAAAGGCACACTTTTAAGAATGTAGAAGTTCCAATGTTTCCCTGGCACATTCCAACAATATATGAAAGTTTTGAAAAATGCACTTCATACAGTGCCTGATACATAATAAATAAGTCATTATCATTACTTTCATCATCATCCTCAACAATGACTAATGTTTATTATTTAGACCATCTGGCCAAGACTTCACAAAAGCAGGATGTTTTCTGTGGACAAGGGAAGGCATATAAAATGGCTTGAGTTTTTCAGTAGAAGAAATAAAGAGGTGGGGGTGTGCCTGGGTGGCTCAGTTGAGCATCTGACTCTTGATTTCAGCTAAAGTCATGATCTCAGGGTCATGGAATCAAGCCCAACGTCCAGCTCAATACCTGCTTGGAGTTGCTTGTCCCTTTCCCTCTGTTTCTTCCCTACTCCCACTCTTCTCTCTCTCTCAAATAAATAAATAAGATGTTTTAAAAAGAAGAAGGAATAAAGGGATGTGTTATTATTGGCAAATGCTTCTGAAAATCCTGGCCTCCTGCTATAGCCCAAACTGCAATTTCCATGCTACCCCAGAGCCCATATATCCATTAGGCACAGTGAGCACATTGTCCAGGGTCCACAATACTATTGAATGGTGCACAAAAATGTTTTTAAATCAGAAGAAAAAAAGTGAATTTTTAAGTTTAAGAAAATGTATAATATGTATTTGTCTTTATACCACATAGTTGTTAAATATAACAATGAAAGTGATAGAGCAGCCCTGAGTCACTCCCTCACAATAGAATTTGTAATGCTCTGTGGAGGAGAGCTAGGGCCACTTTCTTTCCTTTTGACCAGGAATCTTCCTCCATCCCATACTATATCTTGCTAAATCATTCCTAATAATTTACCAAGGATGGGGGCTGAAAATGTTCACAGATCCCACCTTCTTTACTCAATAAACTTTCATTAACTATCCAGTAGAGGCCAGACACTCTGAAAACTACTGGGACACAGTTGTGGCAAGATAGATATACTCTTTGTGTTCTTGGGGATTAAAGTTTAATTTGAGTAATATGTAACCAAAATGCTTATCATACTTGGCTATAATTACCTAGTTAATAGGGGAATATATATCCATATCTAAGATTTTTTAAGGTATTATTTTTAAGTAATCTCTACACCCAAAAGAAGGCCATAAACTTCCAACCCCAAGATCAACAGTCACAGTCTCTACTGACTGATCCAGCCAGGTATCCCATATATCTAATTTTTTTTTATGATGCTGGTCATAGCACATATAACCCACCCCCTGAAATTCACATCCACACACATGTACACACAGAGTTCAACCAAATATGTTGTCTCCTCTCTTTATCATATTCCCAAATACCCACACTAATGTCTGCAGTAGAAGTTTTTATAAGAATCTTCATTAAAACAGCATATAGTCTTTCTCATTAGGGTATAGAGGAAGGGATGGATGAATGGAAGGAAGGAAGAGGTATGGAGGAAGGAAGGATAGATAAATGAAGTGTAGATGAATGGAGAGAAGGATTAATGTGGGGATAAAAAGAGATATGAACATTGAGAGCAAAGTGGGGGTCTGGAGGGTAGTGAAAGGAAGAAATGAACAAGATGGGATTGGAAGGGAGACAAACTATAAGAGACTCTTAATCTCACAAAACATACTGAGGGTTTCTGGGGGAGGTGGGAAGGGAGAGGGGCATTGGGTTATGGACATTGGAGAGGGTATGTGCTATGGTGAGTGCTGGGAAGTGTGTAAGCCTCACGATTCACAGACCTGTACCCTTGGGGTTACTGATACATTATATGTTAATAAGTGGGGGGAAAAGGTAATTTTTTTTAAAAAGCTCAAAGGAGACCAAAATATAATAAGTATAAATGGAAAAAAAAAGAGATATGAACAGAAAGATGGGTGGATGGGTGAATGGATAGATAAATAGGTGAAAAGGGAATGGAGGATTGAAAATGAAAAGAAAAAAGAATAGATGATAGAAAGGTAGATAGACTGGTAAATATATGGAAGTTTGACTGTGGTTATGAATAAGTAGATGGAGAGAGGATGGAAGGATTAGATTGAGGAAAAGACTAGAAGATAGAAGGGTAGATAGACTGATAAATATATGGAAGTTTGACTGTAGTTATGAATAAGTAGATGGAGAGAGGAAGGAAGGATTAGATTGAGGAAAAGACAGATATGTTACTAAAAAAATACATAGAAATACAGGAGAGAACAGATACAGATGTTTGAATGGGTGGATAGTATAAGGATAAATGTATGTATGTATGTATGTGTGGATGGATGGATATAATGATTAGAGACTGCTACTAAATAAATGGGTAGTTGGATGGAGGAATACATAGAGTAATTGAGGAAGAGATTGAAGTAGGAAAGTTTGGATAGGCATTTGGAAGGAAAGATACCTGGATTAAATGGTTGATGAATGCAAGGTGGATAAATTGATGACTTGGATTATGACTTGGAGCATAGATGGGCAGACAAATCAAGACATAGCTCCAGTAATAGAGGCAGGGATAGATGGAGCTTTGTATGGTGGAAGGAATGGTAAATTTGTGAGTGCATGAATTTATGAACGGATTGCATGAATATTTGGATCAATGCATGGTGAATTGATAAATTAAAATTCAACTTACAAATGGGTAAGTGAATAAGCATATATGAAAATACATTGTATATAACTTAATAGACTAGAATGTGGCATGTGAAGTGTCACATTACAGGTTAACCTGATATTGCTTCTGTTTTGGAATGTTGGTGTCAGACAGCATTTGAGGTAATAAGCTGTGTGAAACTTTGAAAGGAGACATCAGTTTGGACTGCAGTCAACATGAAAGGTTTTATGGGGAGGTTGGCACATTCATCAAAGTGAACAAAACTTTCAGCTAATATGGGCTGTAAAGGCCCCATCTCTTCCTCCTCAAGTGAAGAAGTGCTTCCCTCCTCTTCGCATCTCTGAGACAATTTGTCTCTGCCAGAATCTACCAATGATAAATTGTTGTTGTTGCTAATTAAATCACAAAAAATGTGGAATGGATTGACATTCTGCAAATTCTCAGGTACTTTTTCAGAGATGCACTTCTGCATGTATTTATTGAATGAGCTACATATTTTAGAAGAGCCTGCTCTATGACAGGCCTGGTCAAGTTCCATGTGGAAGACAAAAAAGAATTAGACAATCATTGTGCTATATTGGGTCCCAGAGGTCCAGCACTTTCCAGGCACATAATCCTAGGCATGTTTCATAAATCACTTAATCCCAGCAGCTATGAAGTAAGTAGTACTATTATCCCCATGTTAAAGATGAGGTCACTGAAACACAATGAAGTTAATACACATAAAGGACATATGTCAGGCACTGTTAAAAGTGACCAAAAACATTATTCATTTGCTATACCCTGCTGTAGTAGATTGCAAAAATGGTCACAGTCCTTCACCGTGCCCTGCCCCCATGCCTTTACAATGTCACTTTGTAGCTACTTCCATCAAAAGATGGCCTATTTCCCCACCTCTTCAAGCTGGACTGATTGGCAACTACCATAGGGCAAGGAAATGTGACAGACATGTTAGTTCTGAGCCTAGGCCTTAAGGGACATTGTGAGTTTCCTGTGTCTTGGACCCCAATGCTGCCATATGAACAAACCCCAGCTAGTCTGCTAGAAGACAAGTGACCATGTGGCACAGCTACCCCAGTCACTCCAGCTGAAGCTAGCCATATTCTAGACATGTGAGGTAAAGCCAATCAGTCCCCAGCTGACCCACAACTGACCACAGATACCTGAGCAGCCCACTGGAGATTAGCTCAGCTTAGCCCTGATCTGCAGATCTGCCTGGTTGAGCCCTAGACTCATAATTAAGAGTCACAGCTGTTTTAAGCTACTGAATTTGGGGGCTATAGTAGGGACTCCTGAAGACCATACAAGTTTGAAAAGGACACATACTCAGAAAAGTCAAGATATAAAGATGTGGGAACACAAAGAAGGAAGGATCTCTCCTCAACAGAGCAAGTGGACTTGTGCTTGCCTGGAAGAGATGGTATTGGGATCAAGCCTTGAGGGATGGTGGTATCTATACAACAGCTATAGCCTAGGTTCTAAAAGACTACCCAAGAGCCTCAGATGAATGGATGAGTCAGGCACTCTGCTGACTCCTATCTCTAGAGAGGCTCAGTAAGGCATCAAGCTACTCAGGACAAAAAGCACCACACCTCCACTTGGGTGGACTTGGGGCCAGATTGCTGGACATCCAGCCATAACCCAAAATGCCCAACCAAGGATCAATTCCCCTACATCCCTGCCCTGCTGTGTGCCCTCCATGGCCCTCCTCCCCCATACGCTGTCAGCATTCCTAATAGCTCCTGTCAAGAGCCATGCAGCTCCAGACAAAGGGAAATGTTCAAAACCATGTTCAATATCAAAATGAGACAGGAGAAGTTATGTTTAATTCAACAAAGAAGGAACTGGCTTTAGAAATGAGATGCAGTAGGCAAGAGGACAGGGGGTAGCTGTCAGCGGCACTCACTGCGATGAGAGCTCCACACATAGTACATGCCAGCTCACAGGGAAGCAATGCAAACCAAACATCAGGCAGACAACTACAAAGGGGACCAGGTGTGATTTCCAAACTGACTTTGATCAAAAATGTACACATG
The DNA here is from genome assembly GCF_022355385.1 of Mustela nigripes. NCBI lineage: Eukaryota > Metazoa > Chordata > Mammalia > Carnivora > Mustelidae > Mustela > Mustela nigripes. The sequence continues at coordinate 24,045,265 of NC_081573.1, forward strand.
CAAGAGAGGGGGAAAGATGGCAGAGAAGTAGAAGACACTTTTTCAACCGGTCCCCTAAAGTGAGCTGATTATCTACCAGAACACTCTGAATACCCATGAAATCAGCCTGAGATGTGGGATTAAAAACTTCTGGATCTCTACAGGAGCAGAAGACACCAGTGGAACAAGTACTCCCGATTGCTCAGAAGTGTTCCAGGGTGCAACTTGCCTGGATCATGGTTGATGCATTCAACTACACATCCCCTCAGCCATGTCTCATCAAAATGACTAGGAGGAGGAATGCCCAACAGAGAAAAAATTTAGAGACTGTGCCCTCTCCATCAAAGCTATTGTATATGGGCATAAACAGTATGCTGGAAAGGGAATTCAGGCTAACAATTATCCAGGCAAAGGCTAAGTTGAAGAATGCCATTAATGACAACATAGAATCAATTAGGGCAGAAGTGAAAGCCATCTAGGAAGAAGTTAAAAATATTATCAATGAGTTCCAATCTAAACTAAATTCTCTAATAGCTAGGATAACTGAAGCATAAGATAGAATTAGTGATCTAGAGGACAAACTGATAGAGAGAAAGGATCAGGAGGAGGCCTGGAACAAACAGCTTAAAAGCCATGAAAACAGAATTAGGGAAATAAGTGATGCGATGAAAAGTTCCAGCATCAGAATTATTGGAATCCTTGAGGGGGAGGAGAAAGAGAGAAGACTAGAGGATACAGTTGACCAAATTCTCCATGAAAATTTTCCCAATCTGGATAATGGAACCAGTGTTCATGTCCTGGAGGCAGAAAGGTCTGCCCCCAAGATCATAGAATCTAGAAAGACCTCGAGACACCTGATTGTGAAACTCATGAATCATAATTTTAGACAGGAGCCCTTGAAAGCAGCTAGAGGAAGCAATTCCTTACATACAAGAGGAAGGCCCATAAGAATAATGTCAGACATATCCACAGAAACCTGGCAAGCCAGAAAGGGCTGGCAAGATGTATTCAGGGCACTAAATGAGAAGAACATACAGCCAAGAATACTTTATTCAGCAAGGCTGACATTCAAAATGGATGGTGAGATAAAAAGCCTCCAAGACTGGCAAGGTTTAAAAGAGTATGTGATCACCAAGCCAGCACTAAAAGAAATATTAAAGGCGGCACTATAAAAGAAGGAAGAACTCTAAAGTGTCATAGAACAGAAATTTACAGAACAGTCTATACAAAGACTTCAAAGGCAACATGATGTCAATAAAAACATATTTCTCAATAATCACTCTCAATGTGAAGAGCCTAAAGACTCCCATAAAATGGCACAGGGTTGCAGATTGGATAAAATGAAAGAATGTATCCATATGTTGTCTACAAGACCCATTTTGAACCTAAGGATACATCCAGACTGAAAGTGAAGGGGTGGAGAAGCATCTTTCATGCCAATGGGCCTCAAAAGAAGGCTAGGGTAGGAATTCTCATATCAGATAAATTAGATGTTAAACTAAAGACTGTGGTCAGAGATACAGAAGGACACAACATCATTCTTAAAGGGCCTATCTACTAAGAAGATCTAACAATTGTAAATATTTATGCCCCCAATACAGGAGAAGCCAACTACATAAGACAAATGTTAATCAAGATAAAGAGTCATATTGATATGAATACATTAATAGTAGGGGATTTTAACATGCCATTCTCAGTAATAGACAGATCATCCAAGCAGAAAATCAATAAAGAAACAAGAGCATTGAATGACACGTTGGACCAGATGGACCTCATTGATATATACAGAACATTACACCCTAAAACAACAGAATATACATTCTTCTTAAGTGCACATGGAACTTTTTCCATAATAGACCACATACTGGGTCGCAAATCATGACTCAGCAGATACCAAAAGACTGAGATTATTCCCTGTATATTCTCAGAACACAATGCCTTGAAACTGGAACTCAACCACAAGAAAAAGTTTGGAAGGAATTCAAACTCCTGGAAGCTAAAGACAACCTTGCTTAATGTTTGGATCAGGGGCACCTGGGTGGCTCAGTGGGTTAAAGCCTCTGCCTTCAGCTCAGTTCATGATCCCAGGGTCCTGGCATCAAGCCCCTCATCAGGCTCTCTGTTCTGAGCCTGTTTCTTCCTGTTTCTCTGCCTGCCTCTCTGCCCACTCGTGATCTCTGTCTGTCAAATAAATGAATAAAGTCTTAAAAAAAAAAAAAAGAATGTTTGGATCAACCAGGAAATCAAAGAAGAACTTAAACAATTCATGGAAACCAATGAGAATAAAGACACTTTGGTCCAAAGCCTATGGGATACAGCAACGGCAGTCCAAGGGAGGAAAATCATAGCCATCCAAGACTCCTTCAAAAAAATTGAAAAATTCAGAATACACCAACTGTCTTTACAACTTAAAGAACTGGGGAATCAACAACAAATTAAGCCAACCCCACACAAAAGAAGGGAAATAATAAAGATTAAAGTAGAGATCAATGAGATAGAAACTAGAGATACAATAGAACACATCAATGAAACTAGAAGCTGGTTAATTGAGAGAATCAATAAGATCGATAAACCTTTGGCCAAACTAATCGAAAAGAGAGGACCCAAATTAATAAAATTATGAATGAAAAAGGAGAGATCACGACTAACACCAAGGAAATAGAAACAATCATCAGAAAGTATTATCAGTTATATGCCAATAAGTTAAGCAAACTAGATGAAATGGATGTATTCCTGGAAACTGTAAACTTCCAAAACTAAATCAGGAAGAAACTGACAACCTGAATAGACCGATATCTAGTGACAAGATTGAAGCAGTGATCAAAAACCTCCCCCCAAAAAAGAGCCCAGACCTGACAGATTCTCTGGGGAATTCTACCAAACTTTCAAAGAAAAAATAATACCTATTCTCCTGAAGCTGTTTCAAAAAATTGAAGCAGAAGGAAAATTTCCAGACCCTTTTTGTGAAGCCAGCATTACCCTGGTCCCCAAACCAGGCAAAAACCCCAACCAAATGGAGAATTTCAGACCAATATCCCTGATGAATATGGATGCCAAGATTCTCAACAAGATCCTGGCTAATAGGATCCAACAGTACATTTAAAAGATTATCCACCATGACCAGGTGGGATTTATTCCTGGGTTGCAAGGGTGATTCAACATTTGCAAATCAATGAATGTGATAGAACAAATCAATAAGAGAAGAGGGAAGAACCACATGGTCCTCTCAATTGATGCAGAAAAAGCATTTGACAAGATATACCATCTGTTCCTGATTAAAACACTTCCAAGTATAGGGATAGAGGGAACATTCCTCAACTTCATAAAATCTACCTATGAAAAATCCATAGCGAACTAGTCCTCAATGGGCAAAAACTGACAGCCTTCCTTTTGAGATCAGGAACATGACAAGGATGCCCACTCTCACCACTCTTGTTGAACATAGTATTAGAAGTCCTAGCAACAGCAATCAGACAACAAAGAGAAATAAAAAGTATTCAAATTGGCAATGAAGAAGTCAAACTCTCTCTCTTCACAGATGACATGATACTTTATATCGAAAACCCAAAAGACTCCACCCCAAACTACTAGAACTCATTCAGCAATTCAGTAATGTGTCAGGATACAAAGTCAATGTACAGAAATCACTTGCTTTCTTATACACTAACAATAAAAATACAGAAAGCAAAATTAGAGAATCGTTTCCATTTTTTATAGCACCAAGAACCATAAGATACCTGGGAATAAACCTAACCAAAGAGGTAAAGGATCTGTACTCGAGGCACTGCAGAACACTCGTGAAAGAAATTGAAGAAGACACAAAAAAATGGAAGACCATTCCATTCTCAGGGATCGGAAGAATAAACATTGCTAACATGTCTATACTGCCTAAAGCAATCTATATTTTCAATGCTATCCCAATCAAAATTCCACCGGCATTTTTTCAAAAGCTGGAGCAAACAATCCTAAAATTTGTATGGAATCAGAAGAGACCCCAAATTGGTAAAGAAATGTTGAAAACAAAATTGGGGGCATCACATTGCCTGATTTCAAGTGTTACTACGAAACTGTGATCACGAAGATAGCATGGTACTGGCACAAAAACAGACATATAGACCAGTGGAACAGAGTAAGGAGCTCAGATATGGACTCTCAACTCTACGGTCAAATAATCATCGAAAAAGTAGGAAAAAATATACAGTTGGAAGAAGACAGTCTCTTCAATAAATGGTGCTTGGAAAATTGGACAGCTATGTGTAGAAGAATGAAACTCAACCATTCTCTTACACCATTCACAAAGATATACTTGAAATGTATAAAAGACCTAAATGTGAGGCAGGAATCCATCAGAATCCTAGAGGAAAACATAGAAAGTAATCTCTTTGACATCAGCCACAGCAACTTCTTTCAAGATATATCTCTAGGGCACCTGGGTGGATCAGTGGATTAAGCCTCTGCATTCGGCTCAGGTCATGATCTCAGGGTCCTGGGGTAGAGTCCAACATTGGGATCTCTGCTTGGCAGGGAGCCTGCTTCCTCTTCTCTCTCTCTGCCTGCCTCTCTGCCTACTTGTAATCTCTCTGTCAAATAAATAAATAAATAAATAAATAAAATCTTAAAAAAAAAAGATATGTCTCTAAAGGCAAAGGAAACAAAAGCAAAAATGAACTTTGGGACTTCAAGATCAAAAGCTTCTGCACAACAAAGGAAACAGTCAAACAAAACAAAAGGCAACCCACAGAATGGGAGAAGATATTTGCAAATGACACTACAGACAATGGACTGATATCCAGGATCTATAAAGAACTCCTCAGACTCAACACGCAAAAAACAGATAATCATGTCAAAAATGGGCAGAAGACATGAACAGATACTTCTCCAAAGAAGACATACAAATGGCTAACAGACACATGAAAAAATGTTCATCACTAGCCATCAGGGAGATTCAAATCAAAACCACATTGAGATACCACCTTACACCAGTTAGAATGGCCAAAATTAACAAGACTGTAAGCAACATGTGTTGGAGAGGATGTGGAGAAAGAGGAACCCTCTTATTCTGTTGGTGGGAATACAAGTTGGTGCAGCCACTTTGGAAAACAGTGTGGAGACTCCTTTAGAAATTAAAAATAGGGCTACCCTATGACACTGCCATTGCACTATTGGTATTTACCCCAAAGATACAGATGTAGTGAAAAGAAGGGCCATCTGTACCCCCAAAGTTCATAGCAGCAAAGGCCACAGTCACTAAACTGGAAAGAACCAAGATGTCCTTCTACAGACAAATGGATAAAGAAGATGTGGTACATATATACTATGGAGTATTATGCCTCCCTCAGAAAGAATGAATACCCAACTTTTGTATCAATATGGATGGGACTGGAAGAGATTATGCTGAGTGAAATAAGTCAAGCAGAGAGAATCAATTATCATATGGTTTTGCTTATTTGTGGAGCATAAGAAATAACACAGAGGACATGGGGAGCTGGAGAGGAGAAGGGAGTTGGGGGAAATTGGAGGAGGAGATTAACCATGAGAGACTGTGGACTCTGCAAAACAAACTGAGGGTTTTGGAGGGGAGAAGGGTGGGGGTTTGGGTGAGCCTGGTGGTAGGTATTATGGAGAGCACGTATTGCATGGAGCACTGGGTGTGGTGCATAAAAATGAATTCTGGAACACTAAAAAGAAATTTTAAAAATTTTAAGTTAAAATTTTTAAAAAGGTACACATGCACATAGTTTAAGAGTCAAGTAACTCTGAGGAAGCAAGATGGCAGAGGAGTAGAAGACTGAAATACATCAGGTCCTAGTTCATGTAGTTATCAAACTATTCTGAACACCTTCAAACTAAACAGAACAAAGAGAAGAGCAGCAATTCTAGAAACAGAAAATTGACCACTTTCCAGAAGGTAGGACATGTGGAGAAGTGAATCGGAAGCAATAGGAAGATAGACCACAGTGGGAGGGGCCAGATCCTGGCAAGTGAGAGAGCAGCAGAGAACAAAGTCAGAACTTTTTAGAAGCTGGCTCCTCTGAGGAACGTTGCTGCCGAGGCTAAGCAGGGGGTGGAGCTCTTGTGGGGACAGTGTGATCTCAGGACCCGCCGAGTCACAGAAAGACTGGGGATGTCTGAGTGTGGCAGAGGTCCCAGGTATCAGAGCAGGGAAGCTGGCTACAGAGACAGAGCCAAGGAGAACACTCTCAGCTAGTGGTTACCTTAAACCATGATCCGAGGCACAGTCAGACCACTGCTCTTTAAGCAGGGATCCCACAAATGGTAGATCCTGAGAGACCGCCTCCTCTCTCCTCTGGAATGAGCAGCCTGGAAGCATGTGGTAGAAATCTTCTGGGTTTGGAGATTCCAAACAGGCCATGCACCAGAGATAGAAACACTTGGTCACAAGCCAGGTGAGCATGGAGTCCATACTGAGACCAAGAAGAGGGGAGGGATTGACTGCTTTTCTCTGAAGTGCACTGTGGAGCGAGGTTCTGAGCTCTCGGTTCCTATAGGCTAGAGATTTGGAGGTCACCATCCTAATTCTGTCCTCCAAAGCTGTGCAGAAAGTGTCCAGGGAACAAAAGCTACCAAGAGCAAACCCAAGCAGATTACTTAGCCTGGCCCCTAACAAGGGTAGTGTAATTCCACCTTGAGCAAAGACATGTGCCTCTGCAACAGGCCCCTCCCCCAGAAGATCAGCAAGAACATCCAGCCGAGACCAAGTTTACCAATCAATAAGAACTGGGTAACTCCAGAGCTAGGGGAGAGCAACACATAGATTTCAAGGGTTTTTTCCCAAGATCCTTTAGTCTTTCAATGTTAAATTTTTTTTTTTATTTTATTTTTCTCTTATTCTATTTTTTAACTTTTCCTCTTTGCTATTTTAACTTTTTAAAACTATTTTTAAAAATCTTTTTAAATGTTCACTGTTATACTCCTATTTTATCCCTTCATTGTATTTAACCTTATTTTTTGTATACATATAGGTTCTTTTCTTTAAAATTTTGGGATACAATTTCTTCTAAAAGATCTAAATATACTCTAAATCTAGTGCATGGCTTTGTTATGGTCTCCAGCCTGACCACATTCTCTCTTCCTTCTTTTTTCATTTTCCAACCAACTTATCTTATCAATTCCTTTTTTTAGAATCTTTTTTAAATTTTCATCCTTACAGTAATATTCCATCCCTTCATGTTTATCCTTATTTTTGTGTGTGTATATAAGTTTTTCTTTCTTCAAAATTTTGGGAGGCACCTTCTTCTAAGAGACCAGAATACACCCAAAATCAAGTGGTTGGCTCTGTTCTATTAACCAGTCAAATATATATATATATATATATATATATATATATATATATATATATATATATATTTTTTAACCTTTAATTTTTCCCTCTTTCTTTTCCCCCTGGTTTTGAGTCTCTTCTAATTTTGTTAGCATATATTTTTCTGGGGTCTTTGCCACCCTTTTAGTATTTTGTTATCTCCTTCATTTATTCTTATCTGGATGAAATGACAATGTGGAAAAACTCATCACAAAAAAAAAAAAAATAAGGGGCAGTACTGATGGCTAGGGACCTAATCAATATGGACATGAGTATTAGAATTTGCAAACACCAAACCAGCTCTACAGGAAATACTGAAAGGGTCCTCTAAGCAAAGAGAGAGCCTAAAAGTAACAGACCAGAAAGGAACAGAGAAAATATACAGTAACTGTCACCTTATAGGCAATACAATGGCACTAAATTCATATCTTTCAAAAGTTACCTTGAATGTAAATGGGCTAAATGCCTCAATCAAAAGACATGGGGAATCAGAATGGATTAAAAAACAACAACAACAACAAGACCCATTGGTATGTTGTCTACAAGAAACTCACTTTAGACCTAAAGACACCCCCAGATTTAAAGTGAGGGGGGTGGAAAACAATTTAGCATGCTAATGGACGTCAGAAGAAAGCTGGGGTGGTAATCTTTATATCAGATCAATTAGATTTTAAGCCAAAGATTATAATAGCAGATGAGGAAGGACACTATATCATACTTAAATGGTCTGTCCAACAAGAAGATCTAACAATTTTAAATATCTATCCCCCTAACATGGGAGCAGCCAACTATATAAACCAATTAATAACAAAATCAAAGAAATTCATCAACAAAAATACAATAATAGTATGGGAATTTAACATCCCCCTCACTGAAATGTACAGATCATATACACAAAAGATCAACAAGGAAATAAAAGCTTTAGATGACACACTGGACCAGAAGGACATCACAGATATATTCAGAACATTCCATCCCAAGACAACAGAATATATGTTCTTCTCTAGTACACTTGGAACATTCTCCTGAATAGATCATGTTCTGGGTCACAAATCAGGTCTCAACTGTACCAAAAGACTGGGATCATTCCCTGCATATTTTCAGACCACAATGCTCTGAAACTAGAACTCAGTCACAAGAGGAAAGCTGGAAAGAACTCAAATACATGGAGGCTAAAGAGCATCCTACTAAAGAATGAATGGGTCAACCAGGAAATTAAAGAAGAATTTTTAAAAATCCATGGAACCAAATGAAAAAGAAAACACAACTGTTTAAAATCTTTGGGACACAGCAAAGGCAGTCCTGAGAGGAAAGTATATAGCATTACCAGCCTTTCTCAAGAAACAAGAAAGTTCTCAAGTATACAATCTAATCCTACACCTAAAGGAGCTGGAAAAGGAATAGCAAAGAAAGCCTAAACCCAGCAGGAGAAGAGAAATAATAAAGATCAGAGCAGAAATCAATGAAATAGAAACCAAAATAAACAAACAAACAAACAAAAAACAGTAGAACAAATCAACAAAACTAGCTGTTCTTTGATAGCATTAATAAGATCGATAAACCTCTGGCCAGACTTATCAAAAGAAAAGAGAAATGACCCAAATAAATAAAATCATGAATGAAAGAGGAAAGATCACAACCAACACCAAAGAAATACAAACAATTTTAAGATCTGATTATGAGCAAACATATGCCAGCAAATTTGACAATCTGGAAGAAATGGATGCATTTCTAGAGACCTATAAACTACCAAAACTGAACCAGGAAGAAATAGAAAACCTGAACAGATTCAAAACCAGTAAAGAGATTGAAGCAGTCATCAAAAATCTCCCAAGGAACAAGAGCCCTGGACAGATGGCTTCCCAGGGGAATTCTACCAAACATTTTAAAAAAGAACCAATTCCTATTCTCCTGAAACTGTTCCAAAAAATAGAAATAGAAGGAAAACTTCCAAACTCATTTTATGAGGCCAGCATTACCTTGATCCCAAAACCAGACAAAGATCCCATCAAAAGGAGAATTACAGACCAATATCCTTGATGAACACAAATGCAAAAATTCTCACCAAAATACTAGCCAGTAGGATCCAACAGTACTTTAAAAGAATTATTCACCACGACCAAGTGGTATTTATTTCTGGGCTTCAAGGTTGGTTCAACATCTGCAAATCAATCAATGTGGTACAATACATTAATAAAAGAAAGAACAAGAACCATACGATAGATCAATAGATCTATCAGGATGAATAGATCAATAGATCCTGGAAAAGCATTTTACAAAGTACAGCATCCTTTCTTGATCAAACTCTTCAAACTGTAGGGATAGAGGATACATACCTCAATAACATCAAAGCCATCTATGAAAAACACACAATGAATATCATTCTCAATGGGGAAAAACAGAGAATTTTTCCCCTAAGGTCAGGAACACAGCAGGGATGTCCACTCTCACCACTGCTATTCAATATAGTACTAGAAGTTCTAGCCTCAGCAATCAGACAACAAAAAGAAATTAAAGGCATCCGAATTGGCAAAGAAGAAGTCAAGCTCTCACTCTTTGCAGATGATATGATACTTTACATGGAAAACCCAAAAGACTCCACTCCAGAACTGCTAGAACTCATACAGGAATTCAGTAAATTGTCAGGATATAAAATCAATACACAGAAATCAGTTGCATTTCTATACACCAACAGCAAGAAAGAAAAAAGAGAAATTAAAGAGTCGATCCCATTTACAATTGCATCCAAACCATAAGATACCTAGGAATAAACCTAACCAAAGAGGCAAAGAATCTGTACTCAGAAAACATAAAATACTCATGGAAGAAATTGAAAAAGATACAAAGAAATGGAAAAACATTCCATACTCATGGATTGGAAGAAGAAATAATGTGAAAATGTCTATGCTACTTAAAGCAATCCACACATTTAATGCAATCCCTATCAAAATACCATCCATCTTTTTCAAAGAAATGGAACAGATAATCCTAAAATTTACATGGAACCAGAAGACTTGGAATAGCCAGAGGAATGTTGAAAAAGAAAGCTAAAGTTGGTGGCATCACAATTCCAGACTTCAAGCTCTATTATAAAATGTCATCATCAAGACAGTATGGTACTGGCACAAAAACAAACACATAGATCAATGGAACAGAGTAGAGAGCCCAGAAATAGACCCTCAACCTGGTCAACTAATCTTTGACAAAGCAGGAAAGAATTTCCAATGGAAAAAAGACAGCCTCTTCAACAAATGGTATTGGGAAAATTGGACAGCCACATGCAGAAGAATGAAACTGGACCATTTCCTTACACCACACACAAAAATACACTCAAAATGGATGAAAAACTTCTATGTGAAAGGAATCCATCAAAATCCTTGTGGAGAACACTGGCAGCAACCTCTTCGACCTCAGTCACAGCAACTTCTTCCTAGAAACATCGCGAAAGACAAGGGAAGCAAGTAAAAAATGAACTATTGTTACTTCACCACGATGAAAACTTTTGCACACCAAAGGAAACAGTCAAGAAAACCAAAAGACAACCGACTGAATGGGAGAAGATATTTGAAAATGACATAGCAGATAAAGTGCTACTATACAAAATCTACAAAGAACTTATCAAACTCAACACCCAAAGAACAAATAATCCAATCAAGAAACGGGCAGAAGACGTGAACAGACATTTCTGTAAACACATCCAAATGACCAACAGACATGTGAAAGAGTTCTCAACATTACTTGACATCAGGAAAATACAAATCAAAACCACAGTGAGATACCACATCATACCAGTCAGAATAACTAAAATTAACCAATCAGGAAATGACAGATGCTGGCGAGAATGTGGAGAAAGGGGAACCCTCCTACACTGTTTATGGGAATGCAAGCTGGTGCAGCCACTCTGGAAAACAGTATGGAGGTTCCTCAAAAAGTTGAAAATGGAGCTACCTTATGACCCAGCAATCACACTACTGGGTATTTACCCTAAAGATACAAATGTAGTGATCCGAAGGGGCATGTGCACCTGAATGTTTATAACAGCAAAGTCCACAATAGCCAAACTATGGAAAGAACCTACATATGTATGTATGTATGTATGTATGCATGTGTGTATATATGTATGTCACATCTTCTTTATCCATTCATATCTGTCATACATATACACATGCATACATACATATATATGTATGTATGTATGTTCTTTATCCATTCATCTTTTGGTGGACACACACACACACAGTGGAATACTATGCAGTCATATCAAAATAAATGAAATCTTGTTATCTGCAGTGATGTGGATGTAACTAAAGGGTACTATGCTGAGTGAATAAGTCAATCAGAGAAAGACATTTATCATATGATCTCTCTAGTATGAGGAATTTGAGAGGCATGGTGGGAGGTGGGGGGTAGGGAAGGAAAAAATGAAACAAGATGGGATCGGGAGGGCGACAAACCATAACAAACTCTTAATATCACAAAATGAACTGAAGGTTGCTGGGGGTTGGGGGGGTAGGGATAGGGTGACTGGGTTATGGACATCGGGGAGGGTATGTGCTATGATGAGTGCTGTGAAATGTATAAGCCTGATGATTCACAGACCTGAACTCCTGTGGCAAATAATACATTATATGTTAATTTTTTTTAATTTTTTATTTTTTATAAACATATATTTTTATCCCCAGGGGTACAGGTCTGTGAATCACCAGGTTTACACACTTCACAGCACTCACCAAAGCACACACCCTCCCAATGTCCATAATCCCACCCCCTTCTCCCAAACCCCCTCCCCCCAGCAACCCTCAGTTTGTTTTGTGAGATTAAGAGTCACTTATGGTTTGTCTCCCTCCCAATTCCATCTTGTTTCATTGATTCTTCTTCTACCCACTTACGCCCCCAGATGGACATCACAGATATATTCAGGACATTATATGTTAATTTTTTAAAAAGAGTCAAATAACTTTACAAGACTTACTACAAAAATAGCAGCCCTCTGCTTCCTAACCAAACAACTCCCAACTCCCAGAGGCAACCACTCTCAACTCTTTCTGATGATTCATTTCTGGATATCTCTGAAATAACAAGAAGGAGTGATACATGTGCTTTTAGTTTTCAGCATTATTTATTTTCTGCCCAATGTCGTGAAAAAGACAGTTCTCTTTCCCATCTATCTTTTACAGCTTCCCTGCCCCACCTTACCGCTCTTCTCTTCCTGCCATCCTTCTGACACAGGTCTTCTGGAAGAAATCTATTCCAGAGCCTCTGACTTGCTGAAGACTAAAGCTCTCATATGTTGCAAATTGTCACCCTAGTATCTCCATTCACAGCTCTCTTAACTATATCCCATTTCCCCCCTATGTCTTTCCCTTCCCTCTCTCCTTTGACTTAAACCCTAGTTTTGGTCGAGCATATCTTCCAATAACTTTGTGAGAAAGAGCACACAAGACTTAAATGTTATTATTATTCATCCCTTACACATTTACCTGGTAGCTTGGCTGGATATAGAATTCTTGAGTTATGAATCACATTCCTCTCAATCTTGAAAGACACTGATCCATCATTGACCTCTAGCCTCCAATACAGGTGTTAAAAAGTTCAAAGACATCCTGTTTCCTGATCCTTTGTATATTATACATTTTTTTTTCTTTCAGGAAGGTTTTGCTCTCCAATGTAATAAAATTTTATTTTTTAAAAAGGGAACCTACAGGGGCACCTGGGTGGCTCAGTGGGTTAAGCCTCTGCCTTCGGCTCAGGTCATGATCCCAGAGTCCTGGGATAGAGCCCCTCATCGGGCTTTCTGCTCAGCGGGGAGCCTGCTTCCCCATCTCTGTCAAATAAATAAAGAAAAAAATTTTTTTAATTATAAAAAAATAAATAAGGGAACCTATAAAAAAGAACATTCAGAAAACAAGAAAGTGTTCTTAAAATTTAAAAATTGGAGAACATAAATAAAAATTCCTATGGAAATGTTGGAGGACAAATAGGGAAAAAAATCTACTATAAAATAGTACAGAAAATGAATATTCTGAAGATCCAGTAGAAATATCTGACCTTTTTCATATTAGAGGCTTTCCTCAGATGTCTGCTGATCCCTAGCTCACAGCTCTACTTAAGGTCAGGACTTGAACGTCCTGATTGGAAGCTCAATCACGTGGTGAGACCTAGCAGCTGTGGGGCTTACTTGAGGAAGACAATACAATCATTTCACTAATGAACTTTTAATGTCAGTATCTCTGGAGAAGTGACTAAGAAGAAACCCTAAAGAATAGCCCTTAAAAGCCCTGCCCATAACATTACAGGCCCACAATCAGCATCCCGGAAGCTGAGTGGAAAAGCTAGTATAGAAACACTCAAAATTACCCCATTTTCACTACAGCACACCTGTGTTTATAGTGGCTGTATCCCCCAGGCCAGAGACCTTCTGTTTTATCTTATCCGAGAAAAAAATCTACCTCCCACCGAGGGTGGGAAGGCCAATCACCACCAGTATGAAGTAAAGGATTTCCCATTCTAACTGCTTCTAAAATAGATTTTCTGCTTATTCAAGCCTTGTCTTTACCTCCACCTCCACCAGTACCTAAAAGCAACAATTGCTGAACCTGTTTGTGGCTCTTCAGTGTAATTCAGGCTGCTTCTGCCCAGAGAAAGATGATTACTAAGCCAGCAGTCAAGAAAGCCAAATCAGTTACCACTTTGTGTGCTTTTCAAAATGTATATGTTTTTGTTTCATTTCCCTTTTGTTTTTCTGAGTTTATATCTTTTTTTCCAAATCTTGTTACTTTTTGTTTACTCTCAAAACTTCACTAACATGCCAATTAATGCATACGTTCAATCAACCACCTCTACCTACAAACTAATTAACTTTCAACCACCTAAGAATTCTCAGCCCTGAGCTAACAGGGAGACTCATGAGACCAAAAAAATATCCTCCCCATGGAACTGTGAATGGGATGAAAGGTCCTACAGTGTCCTGGTCTCTGCTGTGATGATCATGTTAGCTATTGTTGGGACTGGGCAGCCCCATTCCTTTTCTGCAGTTGCAGGGCAACCCAGGCCTCACCAGTCATAATGTCTCATTACCCAGGGCAGTGATTGGCCCAGAAGTGGACATGGGATTCAATCCAGACCCATCATAGTCCCTTCCTGAGTACAGTGTCAGGGAGAACAAGTGCAGCAGAATGAGAACCTCTAGGATGGAAGAATGCTCCCTTGGAGAAGCGAGGGGTGACTTTTTCCACCACATAGAAAACACCTATCTGTAGTGAGGGAAAAAAATCAAGCCTAGTTGATACGTGCGTGAGAGACAGAGAATCAGAGAATGAGCACAAGAGGGAAACAGTGACTGATGATAAAATTAAAAAAAAAAAACAGGAAGAGGAAGCAAAGAATTTCTGGAATAAGATAGAAGGAATGTTGTGACATAGACATGCAAACTAGAAACTGAGGTTTATAGGTGGGAAGCAGGGGGAGAAGTGTCATATAAACTGAAGATACTAGAGCCCCAAGAACTGGCTCACAGGGGTGTCAGCAGCAATGAGGGAAGGAGAAATGAGAGGCCCAAGAAGGTGGAGTTCACAGAAGAGCCATAGAGCCAAAACAGAAAAAAGAAAAGCAAAATATGAGCCCACTGTAGGTGTCTTTACCCCAACATCGTTATCTCTATTACCAAATTTTTTTTTAAAAATCTGTCATGTGTCCATTGTAAGCCTAATTCGTCTTTCTCAGGACAAGATATGACCAAGAGATAGAAGATACCCTATGCTGGGCTCAGCTTTTCCAATCTATTCACCTGGACAACATGAAAGTCTCACCTCCTGACTTTCTAACAATGAAGTATATAAATAAACTATATCTGCCACGCAACAAAACCCTGCACACACACAGTGCACATGAATACACGTGCGTGCACACCCATACACGGAAATGAAACTTCCCAGCATGAAATAATACCCTGATATTCAAAATCACCAACTTTGCCTGTTGCCACAGTAACCGGCAGCATTAAGTCCCGCTGCTAAAATTTCAAGAGCAGATGACATGAAGTATTTATGTGTAATTGCACTGTATAAGGAGAAAGAGCTTTTCTTTCATATAAAATATGAGTGTAGCTCAGATGAGATGGGTGTTTATATCACATTGCTGTCAGGAAAATATAACCAAGTCTCTTCTGCCACCTTCACTCTCCACCCCAGTGCATGTTACTTCCACCAGAAAGTGGGTAGCAAGATAGCAAACAGGGATCAGTGTCCACAGGAAATCCCTGACCTGATTTGGGCTACAGTCATTCCAAAACCCTCAGGAGTTCAAGTCTCTCTATTTCCCTAATTATGGGGGGTTGGGGGGAAGAAATACTCTTTATCTCAACTCTTAGAAGCTTGTGTTCCTGCTGACCCCCGTGATTGGCTGGTTCCTGAACCACATCCGTCATCATGGGTTGTCAGCATGAAAGGACCCATGAATGAGGTCAGAACCCTTCATTTTGCAGGTGGAGATTGACAGGGGTCATAACTGTATGTTTTTGGACAAGAAGAGTATATATAGTCAGTGGAGGTCCTCCCTTGCTGCTCCCAACCCAAGAGGGCCAGAGCTAGGTCACAATTGGGCTATATTGATTTTCCCCTCATCCAGGGGCTTTCTGTAGATATTCTCATGTCATTTTCAGACCATCTTCCTTCTGGAGACAAGGCTGTGCAGGTCCATATCTGACAATGGCCCCAGCCATCAAACACTGAGCATTGCTTCTGAGCCCGACAGCACAGGGCACCAAGTGAACTCTAAAAGAAGCCTCGGTCATTTGGCATTCAAATCTCACATTCAGGACCAGGTGAAAGAACCTCAGTCAATAAATAAGTTTCATGATTATTTCTTTAATCACATCTTTAATAAGTTTTCTGAGAAAGGTAGAGGTTTTAAATGAGAATGTACTCATCCAAATAATTCTCATCTCCTTGAGGGAAGAAATAAATTCAGAAGGGTAGGTAATGTTTTATTCAAGGGGCTGTTCCCATATTGGACACAGAGCCCCCACAGATGCAGCCTTCCTACAGTGCCTATCGGATGGGGAGAAGATGGAATTGGTTGGATGAAAATCCTCTACCAGTAAAATAACAAATAGCATGGAGGACATGGGGAGTTAGAGAGGAGAAGGGAGTTGGGGGAAATTGGAAGGGGAGGTGAACTATGAGAGACTATGGACTCTGAAAAACAATCTGAGGGTTTTGAAGGGGCAGGGGGTGAGAGGTTGGGGTACCAGGTGGTGGGTATTATAGAGGGCACGGATTGCATGGAGCACTGGGTGTGGTGCAAAAATAATGAATAGTGTTATGCTGAAAATAAAAAATAAATTTAAAAAAATACACAATGAATGAATGAATGAATGAATGAACAAATGAATGGCTTTAGAAAGGAGAGAAGGACTGAGGGATAGTCAGAGCCAGAAGATACTGAAGGAAACAGGCAGGCTGTGGTGGAGAGGTTTCCAGATCCAGGGAAAGCCCTAGAGAGAGCTAGCCTGCAATTTGCCCCCTGCCTCTGTCTTAGCACATTCTGTAGGAAACCCCTTCTGGGCCACACCACACAGCACCATCTCTACCTCCCTCAGCAGCTGAACCTTGATTCAGTGTGTCCCCTGTTACAATATCAGAAGGAAAAAAGAGAAAACAAATGAGAAATAAAATTATGATCATTTCTGCTGCCTTAATGAGACAGTCACATTCATTTTCTGTGTGCCTAAGAAGGTTTTGGTTCACAGCTCAGTGACAAAGTCCTTTACTGTGTACCTGCAGGCCATCTTGCTGGGCCTGCATCTGTGTAGGTAAGAACTCCACAGTAAATGGAGGGCTCCCTTGTGGCACAGACCCCACCACTTCCAGTCCCTGACCCACGCCAGGCACTGCTGTCTTTGTCATAATAGCATCTCGTGTTTTGGATGGCATCTAGCCTCAAAATGTTCCCAGGCTCCGTTTCCCTTCCCAGGTGCACCAGCGTCTTCATGCACTGCTGGGTTTCTCTGAAGCTCCTTTCCATCCTTGTGGCCAGATCGTTTCTTATTTCTGCTGATAAACAAGGCAACAGGGCTTAATTAAAGAGTTCCCCCTTTGGAGGGCAGAGCGGCTGCCTTCACTTGATTAAAAGGTTTGCCAGCTGTTTCCTGTTCTGGACTCAGGCTGGCTTGAACATTCAGGAAAGTCTGAAACTTGACTCACTGGGTAATTATTTCTCCTTATTAAAAATCTCCTTTCCGGGACCCCTGGGTGGCTCAGTTGGTTGGACGACTGCCTTCGGCTCAGGTCATGATCCCGGAGTCCCGGGATGGAGTCCCACATCGGGCTCTCAGCTCCGTGGGGAGTCTGCTTCTCCCTCTGACTTTCTCTTCTCTCATGTTCTCTCTCACTGTCTCTCTCTTAAATAAATAAATAAAATCTTTAAAAAAAAAAAATCTCCTTTCCTCCTTGTGATCAATGTGCCATTCCCCATCACGGTGTTGAGCCATTCCTGACTCTTCCGTTCATCTCCACTTCCATTTTGGCTTTATGATCTGATTCCGCCAGTTGAGCTGGAGCAATGAGCCCCCACCTTTGGAGTGTGAGCCCTCCAGAGAGGCCTCTGAGCCTCTCTGTGATCTGGGAAAAGCCACTCGGTATGTTTTCCAGGGCTGTCCCTCCCCACCTACTCACAGCACCTCCAAGTTACCAACACTTGAAGGACATCCTCGCAACAGCAGCATCTGGAGCCAGTCCAACTCAGAAATGATGTAGTCAGGACAGTACGGTGTTTCTTTTCTCACTGTGTCCTCCTCAGGTGTCTCCAGAGCACTGTCCTGACTGCACATTCCCTGACTTCATGCCCTCCCCACTTCTGCCCCTTTCTGCACGGGTTTTCTGACATGTTGGGTTTGAGGGAAGACAAAGTGAGAAGACATCAGGAAGTTGTACCCCGAAGGCAGAGCCGAGACAGAAAGTGTTCAAAAAGGCAAGAAAAATATCCATAACCTTAGAAATGTCTAGGCCAGATAGTTTTCACATCTGTTTTGGAGAAAGCCAAGTCTACCCTGTCTCTGCTGGCATTCCTCAGCCCACTCCCTGCCCCTATTTTACTTTAGGACATAGCAGGCCAACAAAGAACAAAGCTGCATTTGAAGGAATGGGGTTTTAGTCACTCTCAACAATTTAGTGGATGATTACTCTGTATCAGATAAGGTTGTAGTGTTGAGACTAGAACGTCTGTCTGATACGAGTTTACGGTTTCAGTGGAGGATGCTCTAGGTGACTGAAGCAGAGGTCAGGTGGCTCGGGCATGTAGTCTGGCTTCAGGCAAAGCTCTCTGAGGAGGCTCCTCTTACCTGCCTGCTCCAACAGCCTCTACCCCCATCCTCCTGTGGAAATAACAATTTCAAGCTCAGGAAAGCTAGTTGTAACCCTTGAGGTCATTGCCAAAATCTAAGTAAAACCTCTAGTAAAGATTTTAATACTCAATAAACCAGATCTTCATCCCCAGCAGGCAAAAGGAAAAATTGGCTAGGTTAAAGACACAATTTCAACTTGTTTTTATTGCTACTGTTGTGTCTTGTTTCTGCTCTGCCAGATAAAGGAGAGGGAAGCTGCAATCTCTTGAAAAACATACAAGTAATAGTTTCCTGCAAGACAAAACCCCCAGGCATCTTCTGAGGTCATCAGTCACATTCTGACTCACATATATCTGCTGGGGTAGGAGCTTGCCAAAAAGATGTCCAGGTAATTTGGTGACATGTATCCAAGGCCTTAAAAAAACATACCTTTTCTTTGCTTCGTTCCTTAATTTCTTGCTTTAAATGTTCCTAGAAATGGAATTCAGCTTGCAGCAAGGTTCATTGCAGCACTATTTGTAAAAGTAAGAAGGTAACCACAACCTATACTGCCCAGCAGCAGGGAATTCTGACACACAATTCTGACACACACGTCTCCCTGTACACCATCCCACAAGGAGGCTGCATGACTGACAAGAAACCCAGAATGTGCTGTCAGGGGGAACAGCAGGAAACAAGTCTGCTCTGCTGTAATTGATTTTTATCTGGTCTTAGAAATCAAATAAGTCCAGTCAGTTAAACCCAAAAATGTTCAGAATGATTATCCCTAGAGGAGTCAGACTATAAGAGATTTTCATTTTCTCTGCAGTGTTTTCTAATTTTTTAAATACCACATGTTATTTGAGTGATTTTCTTAAGATTAATTTTAGAAAGATGACAAAATCGTTGCCCAGAGTAACCCTCTCTTCTAAGTGTACTTCCCACTCCAAAGTGGGCAGTAATTGGCTTGCCTGGTACCCAGTAGGTGGCCCACACAGTTGTGTCCAGTTTGCTGCCATTTATTCAGGGTGAGAGGTTACCAGGGGGTTAACTTGAGTCTATAACCACAGTGAAGTCCTTGGGAAGGAGCAGGGAAGCCTCTCAGAGTACAGGCAAATGTGACCATGAAGTTGCCCACCACTGCTGGACACTGCTGCCCAGAAGAACCGGCCATTCTATTCTGCTCCCCCCTCCATCAGGGCCCAACCCCAACACCCCAGGTGTCCAAGGATCTTACCCTCAGTCTATTTATCCAGAGCCCCCTGACCCATCAGACAGTGGACCGTCCTTGGTCCATGAGTGGGAAAAGGACTCTCTTGGGGTCTGCTGGGCCTGCTCCCTTCCACAGCCCTGTCATTGGCTGCTTCCTTCCCCCTCCCACTCCCAGCCCCTCCTTCCACCTCTCTTCTGTGAATTTCCCCTCCACCCCTTCCTGAGACTAGGCCTGGGAAAGGAGAAGGCAATTATTTTTGTTCAAGACTAGGCTTTCCCCCTTCTGCCACTGGTATACTTCCAAACCGAAAAATAAGCTTTACAAGATTCAATACTTACCTGCATATTTGCCATGTGCTTCCCTTTCCCCCTGCCCCGTCTCACTGGCCCTTGAGCCTACCTCCAGCACCCCCCACACACTCACTGCATAGCTTTCATCAGAGACTCAGCCTCCCTGCAAACAGGCGCATAAACACATAATTGCATGGATCAGGTAACATCTTAAAAGGGTCCATAACACAGAAAGGTTGAGGCTCCCTCGCTTAGGTCATGCTTAATAGGAAGGACAAAAGGATCTGAACTCATCAGGCTTAAGAACGAAAAACCTGAAGGTAAAGAAACTTTGACTAAGTTCAACGTCCATCTTTGGAATCAAGGACAACCATGATTCACTTGTGAATGACAAGGTCACCCATAGGTGTGTTGTTGGGTCCAGAAAAGACAGATGCCCACACTTGCCCTGAATACATAGATGGGGACTGGGCTCTGTCCCAGTGGGTTAAATCTTAAACTTCCATGAAGCCTATCCCTATCAGCAAATGTATTTTTATTTAAGCTCCAATCTTATATTGTATATGCCCCTTTTCCCTGGCTCTGAGCTCCTTGAGAAGCATGGCCTGTGGTTTTTTCGTCTCTATCCTCAGGGCCCGATTCCAAAAGGTGGGCATTCCCTCTGTCTATTTAGGCACCTGGGCCCTCAGCATCCCTGACGCACCACCCTGCACCAGCCTCAGCAGCCCAGGTCCCCCACAACACTCGCATCTGCCATGGCATCTTGCAGCCCGGGGCCCTGCACTCAGCAGGCTAGCTTATGTGGCCCCATCTGTGCCTGACTCGCTCCCCGAGGGTGGCTCTGAAACCACCCCAGCCCTTCTTCCCAGCACAGATCTGGGGGCACTGGGTTGCCTATTTCCCTGATAGCCACGTGCCTTTCATCCTTCCTTGCAGTTATGCGCTCATTTTTTCTGCTGCCTCTGCACTTCCCATGCCAGTCCTGAGACGTGGGCCATGCTCCTATCATTCCACCAATGTGGGCACCAGAACCACGGTGTTCCATGGCTTCGGGCATGACATCCGCAGTGCACAGCTGCATCTGTGTAAAACAAGACTTCCCTGCCCAAAGGATGTGGGGGCCCTTTCTATAATTCTCTTTCATCTCCCATTCTTTCAGAAGTTTCATTCTTGCCCATGAGGACTTTCCTCTCATCTATGGACATCAAAAGCTGGTTAGAAAGTTCTACTCAGTGCTGCCTGCATGTTAATGCTTCTAAAAGGTCTCATTCTGATTCCTCTTGTTGTGAAAGAAATGCCCGGGTGTCCTCCTTGCCCACATTAACGGTTGCAATCTGCCTGGCCATGCCTCGACCTCCCCAGACACCAAGTGTCTGTCCTACACCATAATTAAAATTTATTGCATTCTCAGCTTTGTCATCTGGACCTTTCCATGGGATAAGAAGCACAAAATTCTCAATTGTTTTTCTTCTAAATCGCTGTAAAATGGTGAATTATGGCAATTACAGTCAAACTTCAATTATTCGGATGCACTGGGGGAACATGACAATTTTGAATAAATGAAGAGACTTTATAAAAACGCAAGTTATGCATAAGGAGAGCGGTTAGATTTCAGAGCACCTCATTTCTGTCACAGGACACTCAACCTCATGCTGCAATAGAGAATCCAAGTAGCCCACCTTGTAGGAAGTCAGAAAGCACCCAGCATATCAGCCCTTTCATGGAGCGAGGTGAAAACATTCTGCAGGGAGATGGCCTCCATCTCTACCATGAGCAAACCCCATAGTTATGCCCAGATGAGCCACTGAATGGAAATCCTATCCATCAAGGCAGTCATTTTCCAGGAAGCAAATTTAAATGCATACTATTATTTCTCTCGTGGGATATTCAAAGTGAAGGTTAACTTTCATTTACCAAAACCTTGGCATGTCTTGCCCAGAGCATCACACATTTTCTGCCTACACCTCATCTTCACTTGCGCGGGTGCTTTTAAAGGCTTTTCTACTGGTGCCAAGAAGTACTAATAGACTTTGCAAGCCAACAGAAGCCCAAGAAACTATATACTTTCAAATGTCTGTTTTCAAAATGTTTACTCTAAGGGACATGGTAAGCTAAGTTCTCTAATTAGAACAAGTGTCTGCATGGCAAGTAAGATGGGTTGTGGGAGTAGAGGCACCACCAAGCAGAGAGGAAACCAAAGGCAAGAGGACATGTGACAGGCTCTAGGTGAACAAGGGGCAAGCCAACCCACATCTCTTTTAGTTCTTTAGGCATTTAATCAACTGTAAAAGCTGCTGCCTGCTGCCTCTACTCCCAGTGGTCTCTCTATTATCACTAAAATAATAATGACAAATTGGGAAAGGCATAGAGGACAGGCAAATGTGAAGCCAAGTGTTGCACATGGCAACAGGAGGTGACAGCCAACAGCCCTCAGACACCAGGAGAGCCAGAATGGTCTTAGGGGTGTCCTCTCCAGGGAAGCAAAATCAGCTGCCTGCACTTAACCCAGCAGGAAAGGGGGCTGAGCCAAGGAAGCAACAGGATAGTGACCAAAAAAGTCCAACCCCAAGGTGAATCGGCCATAGAAACAGACTTGTCTTGTTTCTGGTTGAGAAAGAACAAAGGCAAAGTCCTGGAATAATAGGGAAGGAATTTCAGGTTGGACAGGAACAGAGGCTTCCACCCTGGGGCTTCACTGGGACAATTAAGGGTAGCTGCCCAGTGCAGTCTGGTTCACCAGGATCACTTGTAGTTACTACCACGGGATTGAGGATCCAGGCCTCAGCCCTCTGAAGCCGGCCACCAGGTCCCTGGCTTTGCGCTTGCAGATTCTCTCTAGCACCCAAATCCCAGAATTCTCTTTTGTCTCATGAGCTTATAGGTTATCCTGCAGAAAATGATGTCAGAAAAAGGCCCACCAAACTCTGGAACTCCCTGGGGCTCCAGCTTCTTAGGTCCTGAATATTTCACGTTTGCTTTTGTGATTTCATGCATTTCCATTGTTCCTAGAATTCCCCTCCCAGAACCTCTTCAGCGGGATCACTAACTCCTGCTCATCCTTCACTTCACAGACCACCCTACACCTCACCTCCTCTTCCATCACATGAGAAGCATTGTGCTCTCTCTTTTATCTTCATGACATTTTTTCCTTCTATCTTTCAACCAATATTTATTGATCATCTACCAGTAAGACACAGAGATGGCTACTGGGGATTCAGCCATGATCAAGAAAAAAATAGTGCATCTAGAGGAGGAGGTCATTGATATTGACTAACGTGTATATTATTACAGCATTTGATATTTACATGTTAGGAAGGAAAAATACATTGAGCTATGAGGAAACTGGTATCCAAAGAACCGGAGGTGAGGCAGTTGGAATTAAAACACTACAAAATAATTACAGGAAAGCTTTTGCTCCGCGGCCCCAGCACCTCCTGACACTAGGCAGCCGGGGGAGGAGTCAAGGCCCCCAGCCCCGCCCCAGTCGGAGCTCTCATCCTGGTGCCGCGGAAGAAGGCGTGGGCCTGGCCCTCTCCCGGCCATCCTCAGCTGAGGAGGGGCCCCTGAACCTTGGCTTTCTCTGCCCTTCCTCCCCAACGGTTCCACAATTCGTTTCTCATAATTAATTTGACAAGTGAGAAAACTGTTTTCGAAGTAAACAAAATAAATCAAAATGGTGCTAACTTCTCTCAGTAATGTCCTCCATCAATCACGGATGACTCAAGCTTTTTAAACAAAAAGAACAGAGCTTTAAACTAAACTGCTCTCCCAAGTCTGTACCATCAAGGTGTTGGAATTGATGTGTCATTAAAAAGAGGCTACAAGTACTCTGTATACCTAGAAGGAGGAGGGGAAAATGTCAATATTAAACTCCATAATTGGGAGAGGGGCAAGACAGTAGAAGGGGGTAAATTCCTTACTGAATCAGGAAAAAAAAATTCTTTTAAATAAAAAAGTTAAACATTTTCATTTAATGCATTCATGCTATATAAGGCAGGTACCAACACAGGACGGGAATGCACAGGGGAAGCATTAATTCATCCCGCCCGGGGGGAATGTGAGCAGAGTCCCCCTGCAACTGGATTCTCACTGGGCTCCAAACACCAGAGCTGAATTATTTGATGCAGAATGAAAACTCACAAAGATGAAGTGGGAAATGGACAACAGCAAGTGAAGTCCCCCAAGGGGACAAAACAATGCATCCAGAACCTTCCAAATCAGGAGTCGGGTGCTTGCCTCCAGCACCATGAGCAAAGTTTTGCAAAGCAAATTAAAAGTAAAGGTGGGCTCCCTAAACTGGCTATAATAATAAAAAATATGGGGGCGCCTGGGTGGCTCAGTGGGTTAAGCCGCTGCCTTCGGCTCAGGTCATGATCTCAGGGTCCTGGGATCGAGTCCCGCATCGGGCTTTCTGCTCAGCAGGGAGCCTGCTTCCTCCTCTCTCTCTGCCTGCCTCTCTGCCTACTTGTGATCTCTCTCTGTCAAATAAATAAATAAAACCTTTAAAAAAAATAATAATAATAATAATAATAAAAAATATGGACAGTAGCAGATGTTGGCAAGGATGTGGAGAAATTGGAACCCTCACACAATGCTGCTGGGAATGTAAAATGGTGGAACTGTTTTGGAAAACAGTTTGGCAGTTCCTTATCTCTGAACACAGAGATAAGGTATATACCTAAGAGAATTTAAAATAAAGGTTTATGTAAATGTTTATATAAAAACTTAAACATGATGGTGGCTCGGTTGGTTAAGCATAGACTCTTGATCTCAAGTCAAGTCTTGATCCCAGGGTCATGAGTTCAAGCCCTACTCTGAGCATGGATCCTACTTCAAAAAGAAAAGAAAAACTTACACAAGAATGTTCATACCAACATTAATCCTCATAGCCAAATAGTGGAAACAAATCAAGTGTCCATCAACCAACAAACAGACAAATTAAATGTGGCATATCCATGCAATGGGATATTACTCAGCCATTAAAAAAAAAAAAAATACTGAAGGACCAATACTGCTACAATGTGGGTGAACCTTGAAAACATTATGCTCAGTGAAAGGAAGCAGATGCAAAAGACTACACATTGTATGGTTCCATTTATAGGAAAAGTCCAGAACAGGCAAATCCAGGATGCAGAAAGCAGATTAATTATTAGCAGGGCTGGGGAAGGTGGGGTGGAGACTGACTGCTCTCAGGTGGAGGGGTACCAAGGGTAACTTATTAATGGGTACAGGTTTTGTTTGGGGATGATGAACATCTTGGGATTAAATAGTCATGATGGATACACAACTTTGAGAATATACTAAAACCACTGAAATGTACACTTTGAGAGAGTGAATTTTATGATAGGTGAATTATATCTCAATAAAAAGAAAAAAGGATACACGCGGTAGGAGTGGGTAACCTACTTGGTGAATCTATTTTCTCATCAAATTAAATATAAACAATGCAGCAAACACAAATAAGAGATCTAGCTAATAAAGCAAGCCCAATTTAGCAACACTTTGAGGTAGTTTAAGGTTAACTAAGTGGTTTGAAAATGATAAACATGTATTACTTTTGAAGATGTTGTAGTATCAACATTTTATAAGTTCTATATGGTTTCCAGTAAGTTCCCACATTAGGAAGAGTATGGGCTGAATTGTATCTTCCAAAATTCTTCCATTGAAGTCCTAACCCCCATACCTGAGAATGTGACTGTACTTGAAAATAGAGTTTCTAAAATGAGATAATTAAAGTAAAATGAGGTCATATAGGAAGGCCTAATCCAATATGAGTAGTGTCCTTATGAGAAGTGATTAGGGCACAGACAGGCACAGAGGAAAGACCATGTGAAAAGAGAAGACAATCATCTGCAAGACAAAGAGAGAGATCTCAGAAGAAATCAATCTTGGCTATATTTGTATCTTGGACTTCCAGCCTCCAGAGATGTGAAAAAATAAATATTTGCTATTTAAGCCACCTGTTCTATGGCACTTTGTTATGGCAGTCCTAGTAAACCAACAGGAAGTATTCATGTATTAAATTCAGTATCTGACTCTCTTTAAATTATAATTATCATATGCTGAACCATATGATAGTGAACTGGCAAAGCGTGAAGTAAACACTACAAGGGTTTTTATCCTGCTTCCTTAAATCCTTAGTGTAACACTTAACTCTAAGAAAGGGGTTTTTTCTCCAGACACATAAAACTGAAATTCTTTCTTAAAAAAATAAAATATTTTTTTCAAGCAGCTTGCAAATGCCACTGATATATGGAAGGTAAACATTGGAAGATGGCTGTCCAGAATTCTACAAATGTGATGTCCACAGGCTATTCTGCCTGGCAACTCCGAGGAAATTAATTCTGTGAAATCACTGTAATAATTCATGGGACACTCCTCTGCCTCGTGACAGATGCTTAAAGCCAAGAGGTATGTAAGCAATAGCTCAATAACAAATCAAACTCAGAATTTTTGTCCCCCATGCAGCCCCAGAGAAGAAACTCCTTGGGGGCGGGGGCAGAGGCAGAGGAGGGGTAAAGCAATAAACAACTCTATACTTCTTTTGAAAATCCCACCATCCAGCACTTCACACAAGACTAGACAAAAAGGACCCAGTACATACTTTCACATTCACTGAAAGATGACAAACATCAAAATGGCTGCCATTGTCCACATCAAGGAATCTGAATATCCTTGAACATATTTACTGGCCACTTATAACAAAGACCTCTAAAATATCTCAATATTGCTTTTAACCTCTGTCAATCTGAGAGGTTGAAATTTTTAAATTTATGGACCTCATAGCAGGATAATTCATAATTGCCAAAAAATGGAAACAAACCAAATGGCCATCAACAGATGAATGGATAAACAAATTATGATGCACACATACAATAGAATATTATCCAGCCACAAAAAGAAATAAATTACTGATACATGCTACAACTTGGAAGAAGCTCAAAAATACTACGCAAAGTAAAAGAAGCCAAACACAAAAGATGACATGTTGCAGGATTCCAAAATAGGCAAATCCACAGAGACATAAAGGAAAGGAAAGCAGAGAGTGATTATTTTATGGGTAAGTATTTTTCTCAGGGTAATGAAAAAGTTTGAAACTAGAAAGAACTGGTAGTTACACAGCATTGTGAAAGCACTAAATCTCGTAGAACTGTACACTTTAAAATGGTAATTGTATGTTACATGAACTTCACCTCAATTTGGAAAAAATTATACTCCCTCCAGTGTAGGAGGATACTTGCTCCCCTACACTGTCATCAATACCAGCATATAATCTCCCACAGCCTTTAATTTGGAGCACATAAGCAAAATCTTGGAGTTGTGCATCCCCTTTGATACACAATTTCTAGTTATTTGAATTTATTCTAAGGCTGTGGCTCTCAACTGAAGGCAATTTTTCCTCCTAGGGAACATTTGGCAATGTCTAGAGACATTTTTGGTTGTCACAACTGGAGAGATGCTACTAGCTGGCATCAAAGTGGGAAGAGACCAGGAATCTCGCTAAACATCCTACCATGCATAGGACACTCCCCTCAAGAGACTGTCCAAGCCAAAGTGGCAAGAGTGCCAAGGTTGAGAAATAAGTACACACTTGTGTATGCTGTCAAAAAGACGTCTATGCTGACCATTAATGTTTGGATAACTTGGGAGGTGGGGAGCTCATTATCTGCAAAGCACTCTGCTCCATTGTTGGATGCCTCAAGTTAAAAAGTAGGAATGGCCTCTTTGTGACAGATGTCATGGGTCTTTATACCATCTTGTTCAGGGAATGGAACTGCCTCCTGTGTGTTGTGTATAACTATCATATCAGATTCTCCAGTTAGAAGGGAGGTTTGCGTTTGCTCCTTAGTGCCCTGGAAGCTTCTCCTGGATGGTGAGGGAGTCTAGAGATACTCTCCATGCACTTGACACAGGAAGCTTTGCAGTGGGAAGGAACTCAGGGGAGAGAAGGGGCCTCCTCAGGCTGACTGGTGAGCATTTGAGGGAGGGACAACAGAGTCTCTTTGGGACAACAGCCAGGATCTGTAGGGGCTCTTAGACCAGCACATTATTCCTCTGTGCCAGGTTCAGAGGGGAAGTCATTGATTTCCTGCTCTGCCAGCCTAGTTTCAGATCTATGCTGGCTGTCCCATCTTTGTTGGAATCTGAGGTAATGTGAGGTAAAGGAATCCACATCATGATAATCTACTAATAGTTTTCTAAGTACCTCTTCTAGGAAGAGGGCCTGGAATTCTATTATTCAGTTAACTAGAGGGGAAAATTGTTTTCAGGGGTGTAATTAATATGACTTTCAAGAACAGGAGTGATCCAGCTAAGATAATGAGTTGGTCTTAAGAACCCACCCCCTACACACACCTCCTACCCCCCAGTGTGTTAAGAGATTCGGGATATAAGAATAAAAATGAATTCAAGTCCAAAGGGTGCTAGGATAGCAATTTGTCCCTCTGTTCAGGTGACTTACTAAGAGTAGAAAGGCCTAAAGTCAACATCAAACTTAAGGTAAGACATTTCAGAGATTGAAAACTGATGGCCCACAAATGTATTTTTTTGTCTATAGAGTATCTTAAAATGTCTAATTAACAATCAAGAGAAAAAAAAAATAGATCTTACATAAGAATCAAAATTTCTGCTGTGCTCTAAAAACCTGGAAGATACAGCACCTAGGCCCCAAGTCTGGTGTGCTTGAAGTTGAGAGGATGTGGGTCCCTCCATCTGGCACCAGCTCCCCCGCCTCCCACTGTCTCTGAAACAGAAGAGGAGCTAGCCCTTGTGGGAACTGGAACTGAGTCCCACCAGGCAGATTTTACTTCAGCCAGGTTTACACTTTGATAGACATTGCTTTTTTATTTCTTCAAAGAAGAAGAATGGAGCACAGAAGTGATGCAGAGAAACTGAAACAAAACAAAAGAAACTGTTGTGTCAAATGAAAAATTGTTCCTGGGTTTCCTCTTTTGTTCCCAAGCTGAGAGTCAAAGAAAATGATGTTTGTTGTTATTGTTTTTAAGAGCCTTTAAGAGAGAAGTAGCTTCCTAGTAGTTTGGAAACAGCAAGCTAGTGGATTGCTTTTCCATTAACCTTTTGGTCATTGACAGACTGGGTTGTTTCTTCCCCCTAATGACACACACTCAGGGGCTTTAGCCAGTCAGTGCCAGCAGTGGGAGAATTACTGGGTAGACATAAAGAGTCTGTTGTTTATTTTACTCCAATGCAGAGAAACCCTCAATGATTGGGTCAGCAGTGGCCCACTAACGCTCCTGGCTGTGCTTGAACGTTACTGTTTGAGTTTCCCAAGTAGGTTTGGAGATGTCAAGATAAGCCCTTTCAGCCAGAGAGCTAGTGGATTTAGACCTTCAGAACAACCAGCAGTTCAGTGAAAGCATCCAACACATCCAATGAGCAGTCTTCAGAACTGAACTGTAAGCAATTATGAAAAATTGTTAGAATGGAAGTAGTTTCATTATATTAAACTTCCTCTTAAAAACTTGAAATTTGGGGCGCCTGGGTGGCTCAGTGGTTTAAGCCAGTGGGATAAAGCCCCACATGGGGCTCTCTGCTCAGCGGGGAGCCTGCTTCCCCCTCTCTCTCTCTCTGCCTGCCTCCATGTCTACTTGTGATCTCTCTCTATCAAAATAAATAAATAAATAAAATCTTTTAAAAAAAATTTTTTAAATAAAAAATAAATAAAATTTTTTAAAAACTTGAAATTTAAGAGATGTTCACAGATATTCATCTATCCAAGATTTATTGAGTACATACTATGTGTCAGACCTGCTCTGGGAGCTGCAGGTTCATGAACACAGCTGAGACAGAAAGCAGGTCAACTTTACCCACAACTGACAGGTGACACAAAGGACTAAATGTGTAGTGTCATTTTGACTGGCCAACAATTATATTTCTTTTTCTTTTTTAAGATTTTATTTATTTATTTGACAGAGAGAGACCAAGCAGGCAGAGAGAGAGAGGAAGAAGCAGGCTCCCTGCTAAGCAGAGAGCTTGATGCGGGACTCGATCCCAGGACCCTGAGATCATGACCTGAGCCGAAGGCAGAGGCTTTAACCCACTGAGCCACCCAGGCGCCCCCAACAATTATATTTCTTAACAGCATACAGGAGCCTAATGTGTTCCTAAGTTAAAGTTATTTACGCAGTGTTCTACATCTTTTTGTTTGTTTGTTTGTTTGTTTTTAATGTAGACTTTATGCCCAGCATGGAGCCCAGCACAGGGCTTGAACTCACAACCCTGAGATCAAGACCTGAGCTGAGATCAAGAGCTGGATGCTTAAGGGATTGAGCCACTCATTTGCCCCTATATCATTGTTCTTATTTGCTGCTTAATATTCCAA
This sequence comes from Mustela nigripes, assembly GCF_022355385.1. Taxonomy (NCBI): domain Eukaryota; kingdom Metazoa; phylum Chordata; class Mammalia; order Carnivora; family Mustelidae; genus Mustela; species Mustela nigripes. The sequence continues at coordinate 24,075,730 of NC_081573.1, forward strand.
TATATAGATAAGTCATAGTTTATTTAGCTACTTTTGATAGACATTGAAGCTATTAACAAATTTTCCAAATTTTAACTATTATATAAAAATGTGATAGTGAACATGCTAAAGTGAACACCTGTGCTCCTTCCAGATCCTAGCTGTTGTCCCAAAGAGACTCTGTTGTCCCTCCCTCAAATGCTTACCAGTCAGCCTGAAGAGGCCCCTTCTCTCCCCTGAGTTCCTCCCCATTGCAAAGCTTCCTGTGTCAAGTGCATGGAGACTACCTCCAGACTCCCTCACCATCCAGGAGAAGTTTCCAGGGCACTAAGGAGCAAACACAAACCTCCCTTCTAACTGGAGAATCTGATATGATAGTTATACACAACACACAGGAGGCAGTTCCATTCCCTGAACAAGATGGTATAAAGACCCATGACATCTGTCACAAAGAGGCCATTCCTATTTTTTAACTTGAGGCATCCAACAATGGAGCAGAGTGCTTTGCAGATAATGAGCTCCCCACCTCCCAAGTTATCCAAACATTAATGGTCAGCATAGACGTCTTTTTGACAGCATACATAAGTGGGAGGTTAGACCTCATGGCCACCTAACCGTTACTTTCAACAACAAAGCCTTACCCTGTACAGTGTTTGATGGAAATAGGGTCTGTGTGCCCATGCTAACTTTCTTTCAATTCTCACAAAAGCTCTGAGAAGTTTCAAATCCTTTTTACAAAGAAAGAAATGGAAGCTTAGGAGGCTTATTTAATAGGAAAGAGAGAAGACTTCTTAGAGGGTGAACTTCCAGCTGGGATCAGAAGTCTGGATGTTGGGGCAGAGCATGAGGGGCCCATTGGGAGAATAGTTAAGTTGACCCAAACTCACCTTTTCCATAGCACTTACGTTAGACCCAACCAAGTGCCCAACACTCCAACTGCTGCTCCAATCTTCTTTATGGAAGGAGACTTTGGGAAGCTTTATCCCAGAGAATAAGCTCCTTATATGATATCCAAAGACTTCAGAGCAAGATGCAAGGTATGATAGAAAAACCTGTAGAGACTGGGTGGTGGCCGGCCCAAAAGGTGAAAATAACCCACGACTGCTTAAAGAAGGTAAGTCCTGTCCTAAGACACCCAACAGCCTCCATTACTCCATCTCCACACATGCCTTGCCTGGCCTGGGAAGACTTTTAAGTTTGCAAGCTTTGCTGAGCTCTGTGGGGAGCAATTAAAGGAGGGATGCAACAGGTGAGATGAGGGAGGCCTGCACTAGAATTGGGGACAGAATAGATGGGATTTCAGACAGAAGGGGTTGGGAGTTAAAAGGCTAGGATGGCTGGAAGGTAGGTTCTCAAGGGACGGGAAATTTGGCTCTATCTTGCTAGTAACACTGCATCCTGGCAAAACTATCTATTCTCCTTTTTGTGTTTAGGTATCTGGTTTTCCCTTCATGTGATTGTTTGATCCATGGGCATCTCCATCAGCATCTCCTTCAGAGCTAGGAGAGAGGTCAGAGCTAAAGGCACATCTTGGAGTGTTCTGCATAGGGATGCTATTAGAGGTTGTATAGACAGATGTAACCAGTGAGAAGTAAGGTACAAGGAGGAAGAGAGCCAATGACTACAAGCAGCAGACATGGATTCTGAGTCTTTGACCCTCCTACCACATATATTTCCAGGAGATTCCTTTATGTTTGTTTACTAACACAAAGCAGTCTGAAAAGACAGAAACAGAGCAGTCCTAGAGATCCAGGAACAGAAACCTGGATTCAGCATGGCTCTTGGAATGAGCAAACTCCACTATTTTCATTCTTTAGTCACCCTGCTCAGGAACCGAATTCTTGGAAATTTGGGTATCTGTAGCAATCCACAGATGTATCTCTGGGAAGGTCTTCCCAAGATCACAGGGAAGAAGCCAGTGATATTCTAATTTTATAGAGGAAGATTAAGTGGTTGGGCCGAGACAACTTGGCAAGACCAGGAATAACATGGTCCTCAAGCTCCCCTAACTCGGAAACAGATGGAGAAGCTTTGCTGCCTTCTGGCCTGAACCCTCAGGATATTCCCACAGGCTGATGTAGGGTGGTTGTTTTATAGTGCTAAGCCCTCTACCGTGGGAGTGTTGTGATTTCTTCCTACATAAAATATGATGTGCCTTTATACATAATAAAACACTCATTATTTTGCATCTTCATTTTACCTTGGTACAATTTAATTTTTTATTTCCAATGTCAATCTAGGACCACTTTGGGTCTTACAAGTCAGACACCTTTTAAAATTTGGGGGGAGGTGGGTAGAAGAAGGGAGAGAGGGAATATTAAGCAGTCTCCACAGACAGCACAGAGCCCCATGTGGGGCTCAGTCTCACAACCCTAAGATCATGACCTGAGCCGAAATCAAGAGTCGGACACCTAACAGACTGAGCCACCTAGGTGCCCTGCTATAGCTTTATCTTTAAAAGAATAATAATAATCGTAATGTTTGAACAGTGGCAAAAAATATATATATACCCAAGTTGTATGTGATAGCTTAAGCTTACATCACCTCTTGGCCAGGAAAGAACAAGAAACCAACAATGACCATCCCCCCAAAACCACATCCTGTGAGAAGAGGAGGAATAGTTTCTCTTAGCAAAATCAGGGTGCTTTCCCAGGTGACCTTAACGACCCAACCAAAGACAGCCACACTGATTCTGAGACAGGGTATTTCATGGCTTCGCATATAAAACTACTCATTCCAGAAAGCAGAGGATGATATGGAGCTGAGACTGCCTTCTCCTTCCCACCTTTCTTCTCAAATCCATGCAGAGGTGATGGGGAGATCAGATGTAGAGAGACACTTAGGGAATGAATGTGGGGTCATACTCAAAAGGTCAGTGCAATGTTCAAGCAACTTATTAGTGATTGCCAAGTAAACAAGCAAACAATGAACCTGGACTCAAAAATATTCTTGGAGAATTTGAAAATACATCCCTTGGAAATTGGAGATTTCAAAAAGTCTTCAGAGTCAGCACCCTGGCTGGCACCCCCACCCACCTGGTCGTGGCCCAGGTGGTAAGGGTGGTAAGGTTGCATTTGGACTGCCAAATGGGGCTTGAAAGAGTGGCTTCCTAGTCAACGAAAGTGGGAGGCTTACTGAGTTAATGTTTTCAAAAGCTTTCCTAGTGCTCTGATGGGAGCAGCTGTACCACGGGCAAACAGCTTTTCATCTCCCAAAACAGTCTCTCTTCCTACCCCCTCCAACCAGCTGGTTCTTCTAACTTTACCAAGACCATCGCCTCCAAGAGAAGAGGACAGGAGGCAGCTAGCTCACAGAAGGTTATGTATGAACCTCCCAAGATCTCTGATCCTTTGTTCCTTTGCCTGATGCACCTTGGCTAAATTTTGCCCAAACAGCATCATCAGTGGTACATGTGGCCCTGCTCCGAAGCTGTGCCATCTGAGAAGGCAGAGAAACCCTTCTTCTGGAAAATGAATGCAAATAGATTCTAATCAACAGGAAGAGCTCAATTAGAGCCAAGTTCAGCACACTTCAGAGGTATTGCTATTTTCTCCCTGGCTAACCCCACACAGCCCTTATGAAGCAGTCTCTGACCTTGGGAGGGTCTGGGCAACAAGAGCTCCTCCAGGCAACTCTGTAACCAGGCTGGCAAACTTCCACCCATCTTGGATGTCCTCTGCAAGCCAGAAAATGAGAAAGGCTCCCTGCTTAACTAAAGATGTTTGAGTGTAGAGCCACATTTCTCTTCTTGCATACCCACAGCAACTCTATCAGGGCTAGGGTAGAAAAGGACTCAGTGAAGACATGAGTATGGCCACTGATCTGCAGGGCCCTGGGCCCTAAGAGCCCAGGTAAACATAACCACCTGCAGAATGTCAGCTGTTCTGCCAAGCTGCTGGGAGCAGACTCCTGTTTAAGTGACCTCGATTAATGAAGGGTTAGAGCCTGACAGCTGGGGAGGTGAGGCAGGACATGAAATACAGCCTGAATGCCAGGCAACACATTTGGGGTTCAGATCTTGACACCCACTACTTGTTTAATCAACTGTGTGATCTTAGGGAGATTTTCATATATTTTTAAGATTTTATTTATTTTTTTGAGAGAGAGAGAATGAGAGACAGAGCACAAGAAGGGGGAGGTTCAGAGGGAGAAGCAGACTCCCCACTGAGCAAGGAGCCTGATGTGGGACTCCATCCTGGGACTCCAGGATCATGACTTGAGGCAAAGACAGTCAATTAACCAACTGAGCCACCCAGGCGCCCCTTGAGGAGATTTTTTAACAATCCTGCAGGTAGGTACCACTGTTATCCCAGTTTGTAAAGGAAACAATCCTCACATTATCTAAAGCATTAGCAAGAAAAGAGAGGAAAAGGGATCAGCACAGTACCAAGTACTTAGTAAGTTCTCATTAAGTGATAACTAGCAGTACCATGCTTTCTGCAATTCTTAGTTAACACTGGTATGCTAGGAAATGTCTGAAAAAGAGCTAGTGACCAGAAATTTTAGGAAAAGCTGCACACATCCTCCTCTGGGAGTCTGACAAGACACTTTTCTGAGGGACTTCTCCCAGTCTTTAAAATGTTAAAGGCAAGTGTAACTTTGAGAAATATTGAGTTAAATAAATTAACTTACATATTTGTTGTTACAAAGAATACCTGCAAACATCAAGATACAGAAATATTATGAAGATCAAATTGAGAAATGCTGAACTCATACATTCTCAGCTCATTCATCTCTCCCTTCAGTAATATCCTACATAAACACTCCCCCAGGCACTGGAGACCTTGGACAGCAAAGGTGCACAGGACCAGGGCAGGCAGCAGGCTGAGGGGTGTGTCCAGCTCACTGTTCAGATATTGAGTTTCTCTCTAGCTCATTTCCCTCCTTCCAGATGGGATCATTCCAGGCTGGAGGCCACTGTTCATTTATCCTGCATTTTGCTTTTGGACTTAGTAAGTTTTTAGTTTTGTTTTTAAATATCTAACCACATCTCTCTTTCTCTCTCTCTCTCTCTCTCTCTTTAATAAAAGACAAAGAGCATGGAAATTGGACTGAGACAATCAGGTTTTTCATTCCATCAATTTCATCTCTGCAACCTTTTTAAAAAAATAAATTGGGTCAGTTCGTTCACTCTCCCAATATCTGTAGACCCAGTGGAGAGACAGTTTTTTTATTATAAAATCTAAATTAGGAAAGCGCTTCCCTCCAGGAAGGAATTTTTCAATATATGGGAGCTGGGCAGTGTCACCCCCATGCAAGGAAGGCCCTAACTAGCAAAATGAGCTCCAGGACCCCCTGGAATGTCACTTGCACTGTTTCTTGTGCAAAAAGAGGCCTTAGCACCTGTCAGCTAGACTCAGCCACTTCCCAATTCATCATTCCATTCCTGTCTTTCTGAATCTCCATGCTGAGCCCAAAGTCTTGCTTCACCTCACCAGGGATTGTGGGGGTTCCCAGGGGTTTCAAAACAGATCCTTTGAGGGGCGCCTGGGGGGCCTTTGGCTCAGGTCATGGTCCCAAGTTCCTTGGATCGAGCCCCGCATCGGGCTCTCTGCTCAGCAGGGAGCCTGCTTCCCCCTCTCTCTCTGCCTGCCTCTCTGCCTACTTGTGATCTCTGTACGTCAAATAAATAAATAAAATCTTTTTTAAAAAAAATCCTTAGAAACTTGGGTTCACATCCTAAAGATGAAAAGTGGCAAAGCAGCAGCATTTCCAATCCCTAATGCCTTTTAAACTTTCACCCCTAGCAGAAAACTCAAATTTATGCCCTTAAGTGGCTTTCTTTTTTTATTAATTTTTTATTTCTTTTCACTGTACCAGAATTCATTACTTATGCATCACACCCATGCAATACATGCCCTGCATAATACCCACAACCAGATCCACCCAACCTAACACCCCTGCCCCTTCAAAACCCTCAGATTGTTTCTCAGAGTCCACAGTCTCTCATGGGGGGCTTTCTTAAGGATAAACTGGTGGGTGCCTGGGTGGCTCAGTGGGTTAAGCCTCTGCCTTCGGCTCAGGTCATGATCTCAGTGTCCTGGGATCAAGTCCCGCATCGGGCTCTCTGCTCAGCAGGGAGCCTGCTTCCTCCTCTCTCTCTGCCTGCTTCTCTGCCTACTTGTGATCTCTGTCAACTAAATAAAATCTTAAAAAAAAAAAAAAGGGATAAGCCGGTGACATGAGTTGAGACAGACTGTGGTGTGTAAAGAAGAAGTCTCAATTGGCTTGTCCACTATGTCCCCAGATGGTTGTATAAAGCATTGCATTATTTTCTTCCCAGACCCCAACCCACATTCTTTTTTTTTTTTTTAAGATTTTATTTATTTGTTTGACAGAGAGAGATCACAAGTAGGCAGAGAGGCAGGCAGAGAGAGAAGCAGGCTCCCCGCTGAGCAGAGAGCCCAATGCGAGACTCGATCCCAGGACCCTGAGATCACGACCTGAACCGAAGGCAGAGGCTTAACCCACTGAGCCACCCAGGCGCCCCCCAATCCACCTTCTTGTAGTCAGATCTGACCCAAGTTCAAGCCAATAAAAGGGGTTAAGATTTCAAGCTCTAGAGTCAGCCACTCTGGGCTTAACTTCTAGTTGTGTGAACCAAGGGAGGTAGCCTAAGATCACAGAGGCTCCCTGGCGCAGGTTCCCAGACAAAGAAGCTAACAACCATCCCCCCAGCCAACATGACAGTTCTTAGGTCAGTTCCTGAAACATTTATTTAGCCAACATTTATTGAGGACTGAGTATCATCATCATTAGTAACTAACTAAAGGGCACTTAGCTGTCCAAAAGAAGATGAGGTGAAAGAAAAGGCTTAGAATCAATCGAGAAACTAACATCAAATTGCATGTTGCTTTTGGGTTGGAGATCCCCCACACAGATATTACCTCCCTTTATTTTGGTAAATTATTTCCATATTCTCATACCACAGGGAGGAAAAACTCCAGGGGGGGATGTGAAAAGATTTTCCCAAGAACATGGTCAGGCAGCAGAAAATCCAGGATTGGAGGTCCAGATCCTCTGACCCAAATCCTCTGTTCCTCCCACTAAACTAAATTGTTTCCCATTAAAAACCGTGATCTCCATTCTTCATAATCTTCCCTGAGGGCCAACATTTTCACCAAGCTGCTCTGAAGGTAAGTTGGCTGATGAAGAATCACCTTGAGAAAGGCCAAAGGAATCTTGTACAAGTGACCTTCATCCTGACCCCATGTTCTGGCCCCCAAAACGATGCCATTCATCAGAGACAGTGAAGTAAGATATGCCCCCAAATCTTCCTGGTTCCTTTCCCATCTACCCTGCCCAGTGGGATGGGAGCTCTGGAGCAGGTTCAGGGGCCCATTTCTTAAGAAAACTGGTGATTTTTGCAAATGGGTTAATGAAAAAAGTCAATCTTCAAAAACAGAAAAAAAAAAAAAGAAACAGATATAATAATAACTTAAGATATAATATGCCTGTGTGATTTTTGAGATTAAAAGTGAAACATATCTTAGAAAGATTTACTTGATATTTGAGGCTCTCCAGTGCAATCACTATAGACTACACCCTTGTTACAGCTACACTTTCCAGCTTTTTGGCTCACCCGGAGACCATAGTGAAGCTCCAGAACTGTAGCGAACAGAGGTCTGCCAGGGAGGACCTCTGCTTAAATGGTAGAGGGAAGTGTTTCCAAAAGTCCACTAATTCTTCTCCCTGCCACCAAGAAAAACCCATGACCAAGTAAGCTTGGGAAATGTTGTTCACTGCCCCCGTCCCTCACGTCCACCCTTGGGAACTGACTGCACACGCCAGCATGTCAACCACGAGCCAGAGAGGTACACTGGAACCTTTCAAGCCCTGGTTCTCTACACTTATTTCCCCTAAGCCCTTTTCACAGGTAACACCTACAGAAATGGTATTCCTTGAAACTCCCTTTTTGAAATACTTTCATAGTGGTCAAGAGAAATTTCCTCACCTTTTCTGGGCCTGTTCTATAACCTGGCCAATACTACACTGGCAGGATGGCTGTGAGGATTAAAATGCTTAACACAGGACAGGGCACATGGGTAGTGCTCAATAAATAGCAGCCTTAAAACAATTGTTTTTGAGAAATATATTCAATAAAGTGCATAGATCTTAAATCAATGCCTCAATGAATTCATATATATATATGCTCATTACCCAGGTCAACCGCCCAGAACCTCTCCAACCATGAGGTCTTCCTCAAGCCCACTTCTAAATTTTTTTTTTAATTTATTTTTTATTTTCAGCATAACAGTATTCATTATTTTTGCACCACACCCAGTGCTCCATGCAATCCGTGCCCTCTATAATACCCACCACCTAGTACCCCGACCTCCCACCCCTCGCCCCTTCAAAACCCTCAGATTGTTTTTCAGGGTCCATAGTCTCTCATGGTTCACCACCTCTTCCAATTTCCCTCAGCTCCCTTCTCCTCTCCATCTCCTTATGTCCTCCATGCTATTTGTTATGCTCCACAAATAAGTGAAACCATATGATAATTGACTTTCTCTGCTTGACTTATTTCACTC
>NC_081573.1:24084339-24093476 GCF_022355385.1 Mustela nigripes
CTCTGAAAAACAATCTGAGGGTTTTGAAGGGTCCATAGTCTCTCATGGTTCACCACCTCTTCCAATTTCCCTCAGCTCCCTTCTCCTCTCCATCTCCTTATGTCCTCCATGCTATTTGTTATGCTCCACAAATAAGTGAAACCATATGATAATTGACTTTCTCTGCTTGACTTATTTCACTCAGCATCATCTCTTCCAGTCCCGTCCATGTTGCTACAAAAGTTGGGTATTCGTCCTTTCCTCAAGCCCACTTCTAAAGAGTCCCACAAAGGTAGTCAACCACTGTTCTATCATATAGATTAACTTTCTATAAATAGAATCATATAGATATTATTTTTTAACTTCTCTACATGGAATCACATAGACCCTGATATTTTTTTATGCCTGGCTTCTTTTACATATTACACCTGAGAAATTCACCCATGTCGTTGTTATGTAATGGTCTGGTCTATGAATATACCACAGGTGTACGCCTGTTCTCCTGTTGGTAGATACTTGGATTGTTTGCTGTTTGGAGCTAGTATGAACAATGCTGCTATGAAATAATTTCTTGTGTCTACATCCGGGATAAAAATGGCTGGATTATGGGAGGGGAAATAGAGGGATGTTGAGATATAGTAGTGAGGCTTTCCTTTTACCAACACCTAAAATGCCCCTTCGAGACACATTCCAGTCACTGCCAAACCTTAGCGACAGCAAGGTGACCAGCTTTCCTGGTCTTCTGGGGACAGAAGAACTTCTCAGGACATGAAAACTTTTCAGTGCAAAAACCAGAAAAGTCCCCAGAAAACCTGGCTGAGCGGGTCATCCTACCACCCAGTCTTCAGTGCCCTCTCCTCCTCTGTATGCCTTTAATTGATCATTCCCACACTTAATGTGACTTTTTTCTAGGTGCTTCTCCACTGACAAAAGCCCCTTGAAAGCAGGAGCTAGATCTTACACATTCTTCATGTTCTGACAATAACCAGGAGAATGCCTTATATAGAGCACTCTCCCCATAAGTCACTGGGGACATTATTATGGGAAAGCACATCAGCAAAGCTCTATTATATAGTGACATTATTATGGGAAAGCACATCAGCAAAGCTGTATTATTCCCATTCCTCAAATGAGAACACATTCACATGGGTCATTCACGTGCTCACTGTCAGGTGATAGGAGTCAGGAAAAAGGAATTTTCACACAATTCTAGTTATTGGGTTCTGGAATCTCTGCAAACATGGCCACCAGGCAACAAAGCAACAGCTGTGGAGGAGTTAGATCAAGGATTAGCAGATCTGTTTCCAGGCTTGAATATTAACCAGACCCATCACTTCTACAGAACACAAAACACAGCGTTAAGAAATAATACAGCACCCACCCCACCACCTTTATCCTCTACACAGTATTAAGGTGCTATTCCCATTGCCTACCTTCCCTCATAGCAGTGATTAATCTTCCCAGCACATCAGAATCTCCTGGGGTGTTTTTAAAAATTATCTATCCCTGAACAGACGCTAGACCAGTTGATTCAGAATTCAGGGGGGGATGTGGGCACTTAAGGTTGGTTTTTTTTTTTAAGCACACAAGGTCATTCCAAACCAAGTGCTGAGAAATGCATCTAATGCTCTAGCCTGGTGTCGTTTTATTAAGCTGGTATGGAAACAGAACTTAAAAGGGGCTGAAACAATGTCCCTACTTGTGTGGTCTCTAAAAATGTCTAGAGCAATAATGGGAGATTCAGACTCACATGAATTCATAACCAGCCCCATGAGTATGAATTTGAAATAATTCTGCCTTCATGTTCTAAGGAAATTAGCCTTAGAGACTCTTAAGCAAAAGTGCTGGATAGACATGAGATATTCAAACATTTCCACAATCTCTAAAATAGTATCTTCTGAGAGCCTCCTATATTCCTGCCATTTCTATAACCTTAAATCTTCAAAAGTTGCATGTGAAAAGAGAACAATCTCTTTCCTCAAGTGACTAGGTGCCCTAACACATACTACAGAAAACTACCTGTAAACCAACACTTCTATCTTGGGGGAAATTATTTAGCTTTACTATTGTCAATATTTGCTTTAATATTCTCAGTTCTTTCCATAGGACATTATGCAGTTAATTTCATAGTGTAAGCACATGTCTTGCGTTACCAGAAAAACTTTCCTGTATAGTGTCCTACAGAGCAGAATTCCACCCTTCCCCCACCATAGAATAACACCATCAGCAAATTAGTCATTACATTCCACAGAGCCAGGAAGAACCCTCCCCTGTCAATTGCTGAATCGTCAATTACAGTCTGGACATACACACTTTACACTGATTAAAAAAAGAATTACCGCCGTTGATTCTGCTTTTGAAATTAAGGGACAACATCTATGTAATATGGAATTACAGAGACTTAGCTTAACCAAATGGTTATTTAAAAGAACAGAAAATTGGATTTAGAGGAAAACTCTGTGACCAAGACAATGTGACTTTCCAAAAACAGAGAGTATCAAATCTGTTAGCCTTCCTAAACCCATAAGATTGAAAGACCCTAGGGAACCATAAACTCTAACCCAATATCAATACTATGTTGAAAGGCCAAAATGTTAATTTCCTCCAGCACCAGAGAGGATTTGTCTCACTAGCAAATTTTAGATATAAACACCGAGTCAAAATAATTCTCCAGTGACTCTGAGCATTTTACCACAACAGATTTGAAATGCATTTTAGAAGCAATGACAGGGAATTAAATAGATTTCTAGTGCTATAAAGCTTAATATTACTTTAGAAAGTGTTAAACTGTCTGCTCATCTTCCTTGCGGCTCATTTGGTATCTTGTAAGCACTGAAGAAAAGCTAAGTGCTGGAGCACTTTATTAATGTACCAAAAGCCACATCACTATTAGTATGCCTAACACCTTCAGAAAGTTTTTTAGAGATCTAAAATAAAACAGTATGTGAGTTCCTAAAAGCCTTGCTGAAAAATATCACCAGCTATCATCTAGAGAGCTGCCTTTAGCTCAAGGGCCAACTATAAATTAAGGATACTTGATTTTGCAGGAACATTCACAAGTAACTGCAAAGTATTATGCTTCCCATGAAAATAATGCATAGGATTTAATTAGTTTTTAATTGCTTGTTAAATTGGTCCTTTTATTCAAAATGTCCTTTAAAGAGCTACACATGATTATTTCTAATATTTCAGTAAGAAAGTTGTCGGCCCACTTGGCCTGAAAGTAGTAAAAGCTAAACTCCAGAAGTATGTACACCTGGTGAGCTCACACAGGCTTCTTAGGTAAGAGTTTGTTTGCCAACCATCCATGACCTCATCTACATAAATAAGTCTGAATGCAGAAAACTCTTAATTTTGGCAGGAAGCCCACCAAATTAGGGTTAGCTGAGATTCTGGAACATGTATGTGCTCAGCTGAAAGACTTAATGCCCTGTAATACCACCCTACCCACATTCCGCATTTATTAAACATTCCAAAAATGCTATTTTGGTCAAATACTAGTTAGTCTAATAAATATTTAAACATAAATAAGCTAGAGAAACTCAGAAATTTGAGCTGGTTAACAACTGGTTTTTAATAGAGTCCCTCACTCCCTTTGGCAATGGTTCCAACCAGGAAGATTCAAAAAGACTTCCAGCTTTAGTCAAGATTGAGTAACAAATATAAGATTTACCCCCCTGCCTTAGATAACTAGAAAACTGGACAAAATAAGTGAGACAATGGTTTTCCAGACATCAACCAACATAGGACAGTGTGTGATACCTGAGAAGGGAAAAAAAGGGAAGTTCTATAATTACTCTACTTTTGTGCCTAGCGGCAGTTTCCAGGCCTCAATACAGGGAAGGGAAACAGACCCCAGTTGATTCATGAAGGTAAGGAAACAGAAATCAGAGTGTAGGAGATACACAAAATTTTCCAGGGTGGAATACTGGAAGAGGGAGAGGCACAGAGAGCTCTGGAAACCTGCAGTGGGTCCCCTTGAGTATTGGTTGAGTACCAATCTGTATACGTGTGAGAACCACCCAAAGCTGGGGAAAGATCACCAGAAAGGAATAAATGAAAAAAAAAATTGATTCATACCAGCTAGAGTGAAAGAGTGAAAAGATCTTACAATACATGGGGCACCAGATAGAATTCTGAAAGGGATAGGGGATGGAGCCACTAGAATAAAAGTTGCTTTGGTCCTGTCAAAACAAACTTTAAAAACAAGCACTAAAAAGATCCAACTGATTCTAAATAATGACATTCCAGAAAAATATCCCACACTACTTAGAGGAATAAAACGAATCACAGCAATAGCATAAAATTCATAATGTCCAGCACCCAATTAGAAATAATGAGACAGCAAAGAAACCGGAAAATATGATCCATAACCAAGAGAAAAATCAATCAATAGAAACAGACCCAGAAGCAGTAGAGATGATAAAGCTAATAAAAAAGGATATTAAAATAGCTTATAAATATGCTCTACATATTCAATAAAGTAAAATATGATTGTGATGAAAAGAGAAAGGGAATACATTAAAAAGAGTCCCCCCAGGGGCACCTGGGTGGCTCATTCAGTTAAGCATTTGCCTTTGGTTTGGATCATGATCTCAAGGCTCTGGGATCAAGCCCCACGTGGGGTTCAACACTCAGTGGGGAGTCTATTTCCCCTTCTCCCTTTGCCCCTCCCCCAACTTGTCCACGTGCCCTCTGTCTCTCAAATAAATAAATAAAATCTTTAAAAAATGTCCTCCTAAAATACCATCTTGGTATAAAGGATATAATACCCAGGGTTCTTAGGTGGCTCAGTCTAAGTGACTGACTGTTGATATCAGCTCAGGTCATGATTTCAAGGTAGATGAAGCCCCACATGGGGCTCAGCACTCAGCAAGGAGTCTGCTTGAGATTCTCTCTCCCCCTCCCCTCTGCCCCTCCCACCCACTCAAATAAATAAATAATTTTTTAATTGCATAAAATTAGTAAACTTGAAGACACAGCAATAAAAAATTAAACACCAAAAAAGGATTGAAAAATAAATAAAGCATGGGACAAAATAAAACATGGGTGACCCATGGGACAAAATAAAACAGAGTAGCATGCATGTATTAAGAGTCAAGGAAAGAAATGAGAGACAGAAACCAAAGAACAAAAACAACAACAACAAAACAAAAAACCTCACACAATGAAGTACAATGAACTCCACACCGAATAAACATAAAGAAATACACACAAAATACAGGATAATGAATTGCTGACAACCAGTGATAAAAACTAAAACAGCCAGGAGAAAAAATACAGGACAGTAATCTACTTGTCAGAAACTATGTAAGCCAAATGGCAATGGAACAACATCTTCAAATACTGAAATAAACTATCAATTTCAAATTCTCTAAGCTGCAAAATTTATCTTTCAAAACTGAAGAGAAAATAATGACATTTTCACAAATGCTAGAAGAATTCACTGTCAGCAGACCTGTACTGAAAGAAATGACAAGTATTGAAGTATAATATGATACCAAATGAAAATTTGGATCTACAAATACCAGAAAAAATACCAGAAATGGTATATAACTTAACAAATATGAGACATTTTAAAAATCTTTTTGAAGAATAATATTTTAAAGCAAAAATAACAGCAAAATATTGAGGAGCTTGTAACATACATAAAATATTTGACAGCAATAACACAAAAGATGGAAGGGGGAATGGACCTTACATATAAGGTGACAAAATGTTATTTGAAGGGGGCTGTGAGAAATGAGTGATGGACATTAAGGTGGGCAAATGATATAACAAGCACTGGGTATTATATAAGACTGATAAATCACTGAACTCTACCTCTGAAAATAATGATACACTATATATTAATTAATTGAATTTAAACTTTTTAAAAAGGAAAAAAATAAAAATAAATATGTTTTAAATATTATTTGAAAGTAGTACATGTATATTTTAAAAACTAGGGCAGGGGTCAGCAAACTGAAGCCACAGGCCAAATCCAGGCTGCTACCTATTTTTGTATAGTTCACAACTAAGAATGGCTTTCACAATTCAGAGGGAGTAGAGGGTGGAAAAGAGATGCAAGACCATATATGTCATACAGAGCCTAAAATATTTACTATCTGTTTCTTTAGATAGAAAGTTGCTGAGCCCAGTCCTGAAGCAGGATTTCTCAGCCTTGGCACATTTGACATTGGGCCAAAATGCCATTCCACGATGTGAAGACAGTCTTGTGCATTGTAAGATGTTTAGTAGCATCCCTGGCCTTACCTAACAAATGACATTAACACCACTCCCAGCTGTGACAATAAAAATGTCTTCAGACAATGTTCTTCTGGGACTGGGGTAGGAGCCCAAACTTGTCTGTGGTTGATAACCATTGCCCTAGGGCACAACTTAAAAAAAAAAAAAAAAGTATAGCTAATAAGCCAATGGTAAAGATAAAAAGGATCCGTTTAAAAAATATCAATCCAAAAGAAGGCAGGAAAAAAGAAAATAGATTTTTCAGAGAAAACATAAAAAACTGGGGTGCCCGGGTGGCTCAGTGGTTAAGCATGCCTTCTACTCAAGTCATGAGCCCAGTGTCCTGGGATGAAGTTCCGCATTGCACTCCTCTGCTCAGCAGGGAGTCTGCTTCTCCTTCTCCCTCATCCCCCGCCCTTGCCCATGCTTGTTCTCTCTCACACTCTCTCTGTCAAATAAATAAATATTTAAAAATATAATATATATAATATAAATATTTTTTTTAAAGACATGAAAACTGTAGAGAGAGTCTCTCATGTCAAGCAGGAGCCCATGTCAAGCAATGACACAAGCAGTTAAGGTAGTGTAGCTAGGAGATACCTCTGGGACCAATGTCAGCTGACACCCCAGAACTCGTAATGAGCAGAACCAGAGGACTTCTGCAGAGACCCAAAACCAATTAAATCCCTTTAAAAAGCAGAGGGTTTTGGCAGCAAACTCAGACTCTTCAGACCTGACCCCACTATGTCTGACCACTTAAAAAAGGCAACTGCCAGATGGGTCTCTGAACAGAACCGAAGCCTTCCCTGCTTGAACATCAGAAGCAGTAAGTGCCAAGAGCTGACCCAGACCAGACCAAGGCCTCATCTTAGCAGCAGGCCCGCAGACCAACTTTGCGTTTGATTCGTTCACTTCCTGCGCCATTCTGTTTTCTTGTTTGTTGTGTGGCTTCTCTTCTGTACTGCTTGGTGTGCCATGTAAGAAGCCAAGTTTATCACATGGTGAATTATCATAGAGATTGGAATCCTGAACCTGCTTTATAGTTGTGAGCTAACTTGGCTTTAGTATTGAAGAAAACTGATGTAGTGGAAAGACAATTCATGTGTCGTCATCATAGTGTGCTCATAACAAAAACACAAACCATAAAAGAAAATCTGAATAAACTGGACTTGATCAAAATTTAAATTTCTGCTACTCAAGTTTTACTGTTAAGAAAATGAAAATCCAAGCCAAGATAGAAAGAAAATATTTGCAAAACATATATTTGATTAAAAACTTGTATCCAGAATTAAAAGCAAACAAAACTTACTACTCAATAGGACAAATAATCTGATTGGGGTGGGGGAGGGAATAGGCAAAAGAGTTGAATACACACTTCACCACAGATAAAGAAGTGGCCAATAAGCACGTTAAAAAGATGCTGAACATCATTAAAGTAAATGCAAATTGAAAACACGATGAGCTATCACAGCATACTCATTAGAATACTTAAATTTTTGTTTGTTTTTTGTTTTGTTTTGTTTTGTTTTGTTTTTTAGAATACTTAAAATGTTAAAGGTTATATCAAATATCAAATATTGGAAATGATGTAAAACAACTAGAACTCTCATATACTGGTGGTAGAGAAACAAATGAGATAGCCACTTTAGAAATCAATTCGGGATTTTCTAACAAAGTAAAATGTGCACTTACTATACAATCTAGCAATCCCACTTGTAGGTGTTTACCCCTAGAAAAACCTTTGTTCAGACAAAAACTCTTACTCTGATAGTCTTAGCAACTCATCCATAATAACCAAATACTACAAACACTCATCAACTGGTGAATAAACAGACAATATCCACACAATGGAAAACTACTCAACAGTAAAAAGAAACAAACTAGTGACACATTAAAGAATACAGATGTATTTAAAGCACATTATGCTAAACTTGAGAAGATGGACACAAAAGATTACATATGAGTCATTCTTTTTATTATGTAACTCTATAAAAGGCAACAATGGGAACAGGAACAGAAAGCAGGTCAGTAATTTCTAAGGTGTAAGCACTGGGTGGGGATTGACTGCAAAGGAAAATAAGGGAAATTTTAGAAATAATAGAAATATTAACATCGTGGTTTTGGTAGTGGTTACACAAATACATACATTTGTCAAGACCCAGAGAATTATTCACTTAAAATTGATGATTTTTTGGTATCCAAAAAACTAATAAGAGCAGATTTAAAAACAAAACAAAACAAAACAAACAAACAAAAACTCAATAGCCAAGGTTTTGAAAAAATAAGAACAGAGTGGGAGTAAGACTACATTTTCCCCAAGTCACCTTAGTAGGAAACACCTTGCTATATAGAGGGTAACCAGGAAAGAGTTTTTCCAGCCACATTTGATTGAGTACACTTGGATCTAGGTAAGAGAATCTACATTTAGCTGGAGATTATTAGTCAGTAGTACTGAAGCCAGAGAGTCAGAAGTAGACAACAGGGGAACTTAGCAAGATTCTAGTAAGTGGGAAAAGGATGAACTATTCAATAGATAGTATGGAGAGAACTCATTAACCATTTAGCAAAAAAAGAGTTCTGTATCATACCATACACAAAACCATATTATAGATACAGAAATGTAAATTTAAACAAGATTATAAAAGTACTAAAATATGAAATATTTTTATAATCTGGCGATAGGTAAGCTTTATGTAAACAAGTCACAAGACCCAGGTACTCCTGGGTGGCTCAGTCGTTAAGCGTCTAACCTCAGCTCAGGTCACAGTCCCACGTTGGCCTCCCTGCTCAGTGGGAAGCCTGCTTCTCCCTCTCCCAACCTCCCTGTTTGTGTTCCCTTTCTTGCTGTCTCTCTCCATGATTTTTTTCAATTCTTCTTTAATTTCCCGGTTGACCCATTCATTCTTTAGAAGGATGCTGTTTAGTCTCCA
>NC_081573.1:24098476-24108435 GCF_022355385.1 Mustela nigripes
GATGGATTTTCAGGTGTTTGCAATCTTTAGATAAGCTATCTAGCTGATCTCCGGCTAGCTGATGTAGTCTCAGCCTGCTACTTCTCCGCCATCTTGACTCCTCCACCTATAAAACTCCTTTTAATCAATAACAAAGTCAAGCCACCCAATAGGACAACAGACAAAAGATAACAATAGGCAACTTTCTGAAAAACAGATATATGAAAATATAGTTAACGATAAAATAGTCATCAAATAAACACAAGTCTAAATGATTTTTTCAATCATGAGATAAGCAATATTTTTTAAGATTTTTTTAAAAGATTTTATTTATTTATTTGACAGAGAGAGATCAGAAGTAGGCAGAGAGGCAGGCAGAGAGAGAGAGGAGGAAGCAGGCTCCTTGCTGAGCAGAGAGCCCAATGCAGGGCTCTATCCCAGGACCCTGGAATCATGACCCAAGCTGAAGGCAGAGGCTTTAACCCACTGAGCCACCCAGGTGCCCCAAGATTTTTGTTTTTAAGTAATCTCTACACCCAAATGGGGCTTGAATTTACAGCCCCAAGATCAAGAGTTAAATACTCTACTAACTGAGCCAGCCCAGTGTCCCAAGCTATTTTTTTAATTGACAATATTAGCAGAATATGGCAAACTGTCACTCCCATATACTGTGGACCAGAGTATAAGGCAGTGCTCGTTTTCTTAGAGAACAGTCTGGCAATACCTACCAAAATTTAAATCCACAACCCACGACCCAAAAAGTCTTCATCCAATAATTTTTTTTTTAAGTTTCTATTCATTTGTCAGAGAGAGAGAGAGCACAAGCAGAGGGAGAAGCAGGCTTCCCGCTGAGCAAGGAGCCTTATGTGGGACTTAATCCCAGGACCCTGGGATCATGACCCAAGCTGAAGGCAGATGTTCCACTGACTGAGCCACCCAGGCCTTCCTTCATCCAATAATTTAACCACAGAAAATCTTAGAGATGTCACATGTTTTTGTGGAACAAGAACTAAGTTTATAAATAAAATAAATAAACTAAGTTTATAAAATAAAAATAAACTAAGTTTATTTTTTCATTTCTTGCATTTTTAGTATTCCTCGATGACATCCTTTGCCTAGGTGTGTCTTTTTGTAATAAAGAAAAACTGAAAACCTGAAAGCCCACAGGGGACAACATTAAATTATGCCTCATTCATCTCTGGTGAAACATCTGTTTTTGCCTCCAAAGCAGCCCTTCCATCTGCTTCTAGAAACAGAACCCTTTCCCTCTAGAAACTGCTCTTTCACCACCTAGAGAATGCATCAATCACAAAGCTCCACCCCTCTTAGAATGTGACTCGTTGAGAGCAGATGGCACCATCCATCAGGTTTCTAGTGTCTGGTCAAAGGACAAGAAATAATGGCAGAACCAACCATACCCTAGAAGGTCTCTCTCCCTTCTGGGACCATAAAAACAGGCTATAGGGCGCCATTTTTCCACCACATGAAAAAAGCCAACCTGAGGATGAAGCCAACACCAGGAATGGCAGAATTAAAGATGTAACCCCACAACCATGCCCAAAATCAGACCTCTTACTTCCAGCAAGCAACCGTCATCAGCCTGTCTGAATTGGATTTCTATCACTTATAAATGAAAGAATTCTGACAATGGAGTTTAACATAGTCAACAGAAAGACTGAGATGGATCTGTACATACATAGATTTCTATAATATGTTGAGAGAAAAACAGCAGAAGTTTTTCAAAGCATTGTATACTATGCCTTTTTTTATTGTTTTTAAAGGATATATATTTTTCTATTAATAGTGAGAACTGGGAAAAGAGAATGTTCACTTTAACACATATAAGACTTTAAAGATAGGGCCACCTAGGTGGCTTAGTAGGTTAAACATCTGCTTGTTTATAACGCTTTAAAAAAAAAATTCCTGCTCAGCTGGGAGCCTGCCTCTCCCTCTCCCACTGCAGCTACCGCTTCTTGGCTCTCTCTGTGAAATAAGTAAATAAAATCATTTTTTTTAAAAAGACTTTAAAAATTTTGTACTTTGGGGTGCCTGGGTGGCTCAGTAGGTTAAAGCCTCTCTTCCACTCAGGTCATAATCCCAGGATCCTGGGATGGAGCCCCACATCAGGCTCTCTGCTCAGCAGGGAGCCTGCTTCCTCCTCTCTCTCTCTGCCTGCCTCTCTGCCTACTTGTGATCGCTGTCTGTCAAATAAAATCTTTAAAAAAAAAAATTTGCATTAAGGCCTTATCATCAATTTCCATAAGGCCTATGGAATTTTTTCCCCAGAAAGTAATAGAAATAAAAACATCAAATTACAAAGCAACATAAGTGGGATTACTTCTAGGTCCTCGTGAAAGTTCTATTACATTTCTTCAACCTCCCTTTGAAGAGCCAAGTCTGATAACTGGGTATTTCTCCAATCTCCTGCAACTAAAATTTGCAGAAGTTCTAAAAAATTGGGATGGACACACTGGAGAATAAACGATCTTAGGCTGAATGAATGAAAACCTATTCATGGACATATCTGTGGCATAATAACAGAATAAGAAACCAAAGGAGATACTTCTAGAAAATTTCAAATACTCAAATCAAGGTACAGAACTTTGCTACCTGCCATAAATCCAAGGTTACACTAAGAGCAGACCACAAGGAGAGGACATATGGTAATTTAATCAACATTGAAGACAATTCTTCCATGTCAGTATTTTCACCTCAAAAGTCAAATCCACATCCCTTCAGAGCTTGAGGGAAAAGGTACTCTATATAACTTAAATAAGAATGCATTAGGCCTACTCACTAATAACTTATCATGTGAATAAAAATGTAAGTTTAGGGACGCCTGGGTAGCTCAGTTCGTTAAACAGCTGCCTTCGGCTCAGGTCATGATCCCAGGGTCCTGGGATCGAGTCCCACATTGGGCTCCTTGCTCGGCAGGGAGCCTGCTTCTCCCTCTGCCTCTGCCTGCCTCTTTGTCTGCCTGTGCTAGCTCGCTCTCTCTCCCTCTGTCTCTGGCAAATAAATAAATAAAATCTTTAAAAAAAAATGTAAGTTTAGATTTAACTAAAATAGAAATGAAATCTAAAAACTATCATGTTATAAAAAGGAATAAAGAAAGTATTAACTTCACTTATCTTGCTACTTGTCATTCTCTTGACATTCCAGCAAGTTACAATATATGAAATCTAAACTCCAAGATAACGTGGAAATTTGAATGGAAAACCAATCTGATTCTTTTTTAAAGTTGAATAAGTGGTTTTTAAATCAGTATTTGACTCAAGTTGATGCAGAAATAATTAGCATTACCTCTGCAACAGGATTTAAAAAGAGTAAAAGAAAAATGTCTTTCAATGATCAAACAAAATACCCAACATAAATTCTTCCACATTTAGTAGCATCTGAAAAATAAAAATAATGTATATAAATATAAGAAATAACCATACTGAAGAAAAATTTAATACTCCTGAAACACTAAAAAGATTAAAAAAAAAAATTGTGTGCATTCCAAAGGACCACATATGCTACATAGCACTATGGACCAAAAAGCTTCTGGAAAAATACAACAACATTCAATTTATTATTTCATCATTTTAATTTTAATAAGTAATCATATTAATGTCCCATATACTTTTTAAAAATATAAATATTTTTCAAAAGCTGTGTTTTACAATACAACATTCAAGAACACAGAACTCAAGAACACAGAGCTGATATAGATTGTAAAAGTAATCACTGTGTGTAAGACATTAGAAATTTGATCAGAATACTGTTATGGCAAAAGAAAAACACCTTCTTTTTAATCATTCATATTCAGCAACAGTGAAAATGCTCTACATACGCATTGGCTCTGAATAACACATCTCCTATGTTTCAGACCTGCCATGCTATCTATTACTGTTTTGATGATTACACAGTTCAACATAAAAATGCATCCCACTCAGATTCTCAATAATAAGTCTGATTATGCAGATAACATCCCAATCATAAAAGCTTTTATTTTAAGACAAGTATTATGCAAATGCGGCATGGAAATCAGACTTGCTATAATTTGGAAAAAAAGACAAGTGTAAGAACACTGCACATTTGACACTTACTGCATTTCTGGGCACTCATCTTGCATCCCCTGACTTTCTTCCTCATCTTTGAAGTGCTAGGTTAAAAAGCATATTTACACTAGAAAGTTACTGATAGGCTTAATAATATGACAGAATGATGTGTTTGAAAGCAAGACTTTCTAGATAATAAATCTTTAAGTATTTTCTATATTATATGTTTTCATGACCCTCCTTATATAGAGGGAATATTTCATGTGCAACACCTGCAGATAGAAATAGATGTACATTTCATTCAAACCCAATCAAATTTATCAAATATAAAATATAGACATGAAGCAAACTATGATAGCAGCAGTGATTTTCGGGGCAGCATGTACAAAATCCAATATTTTGCTATCTATTTACATCATGGTGGTCAGAAAAGAAATGTGCCAAAACTCCCTTTCCCATTCCACTTGAACTGGTTCCCCACAATTGAAACAAACATCTCCTGTGACATTAAGTTGTCATCAGCTTGCGTGATCCCCAGTTCACTCAACCTCTTCTTCTTCATCTGGCCCTTCTGTGTGGAGGCAGCAACTAGTTCATTTACAATTTCACAGTTGCCTTCGACTTGCTCAGAAAGGCTGGATCTTGCATAAAGCTCCATTTTGCCAGTTGCACACTGAATCAGCTCTTCTAGATCCACCCTTTCCGCTGTGCCTGCCTCCTCACTTGTCGGAATTTTAAGTGCTCTATCTTCTAAAGAAACAAACAGATTGTAACAAATAAAGTTAAATGTACAAAAGAACACAATAAAAAAAAAAATATATATATATATATGCAGATATATATATTTCTGCATTCTATTAGAGCTTTCAAGTTTTTTTCTGCCAAGGATTCCTGCTATCATCCAACTGGATTCTATAAGCTCTTTGCCATAAGTATCTCAATGAACAGCTGTCTTACCCTTTGTACCAAGGCTTTCTGACTCTCATACAGGACTACCAATTTTGAATTCTTTTCTCTTTATATCCTAGATTCTCATTCACTCAACAGACCTTGTCTGGGTATTTACCACCCACAATGCATGGTGTTAGGAGCCAAATGCAAAGATTAGTAAGACAGTGCCACTCTTCCTAAAGGAACTCCCACTCCAGCAGCTAACGCCAGCATCTTCAGCGTTTATTGAGAAGCAGAATTCTAGATGTCCTGATGTCCAAACCCCAGTGTTACTCTCATGATTGTTAAATGGCAAAATGGTTTTGCAAATGTAATTAAGGTTACTAATCAGCTGATTTTAAGACGGTAATTCAGGTGTCCCTAACCTAACCATATGGACTCTAAAAGGAGGGTTTTCTCCGGCTAGATGAAGAAGAGGAAAGCAGGAAGAAATTCAAAACCTGAGGGAGATTTGAAGCACGAGCAAAATTTGCTTTGAGGGAGAGTCTCTTAAGGAAGGTTGCTGAGACAGAGAGGTTATTGGGCAAGCACCTGAGAGCAGCCTCCATAGAAGCTGAGAACAATCCCCGGCCAGTAGAAAAAAATGGAGACCTCACTCCTACAACCTCGAGGAAATGGATTCTGCCAACGATATGAATGAGCTCAGAAGCAGATCTTCCCCCCAGAGCTCTCAGATAAAAGCCCATTCACCTCAATTTCACCCTTGTGAGACCCTAAGTACCTAATGCACCCAAGCCCACCTGGACTTCTGACCCGCAGAACTGTGGGAAGAAAAAGAACTCACAGAGAACTGGAGTGGGTCCTAAAGGCTGACAAGGACTACTTTCCTCCCCCCATGCCAGTGCTTAATCCTTCTGACTGAGATTTCATAGTAATCTGGGTCATGGCTTGAAAGTCATGAATTTCCTACTGAATTAGCTCAGCTTTGTTGCCAAGAAAAACAGTTGACAGGGAGGCATTATTCTGCCAATAAAAAAATAGAGATAAACTCCATGATCCCCTCCAGGAAATGCAGGCTTCAAGCTGGCACACGCGCCTCTCTACCTCCATCATTAACAAATGCCGGCGGGAGCTACTGCTGCTGTCATGTGCCCAGCTTTATTCTAGAAATGTACAGAAAGCCAAGCATGATAAGGGAACTGGGCAACCAAAGAAACCACACACCAGGGTTTTGAATGAATAGGTGAACTAGTTGACCTTGAAAGTTTCTTCACCCTGAAAGTCTATAATGTAACGGCTCCCCTAAGCTTCTCTATCTCCATGTCCAAGCATATGCAAGTTATCTTTGTTAAGGAGGAGAAGAAGACTAAGATCCTCAATCAAAGTTTAGTGCTGAAATAAAATAAACTAGATCTGGTTTTATTTTAAAAAATCACTAAGTATAGCATACCTTCAGTTTCATCTTGGACATTTTCCTGCAGGTCAGAGAAGATTGTAGGTTTCACCAAGACAACACCATAACCTTCATTATTATGTATGACATTATTCACCATGGATATTTTGGGAATGTCATAATGCTCATCTAAGAAGTCCTGTGATATTGAAAACAAATGTTTTAAGGAACTGTCATATTCAACACACCTGATTTTAAAAATCTTCTCACTTTTTTTGAGCTATTCTAAAAATAAAGGCGAAAGCTACACTTATTAATAAGTGGTAACACAGCCTGTGAGGTCTGAGTGACACAGCATTCTTCTGTCATTTCTACAGATCTATAGACATCAAAGTATTCTCACAAAAGACTCTCAGTAACCACCTAGCCACATCAAGATAATTATTAAGATATATATACTGTTTGTGCTTTTCAAAAACGGAAAACAATAGAACTCAACATGGGAATTTAATGAAACATAATTATTTCTTAAATGAAACCATTCCAGCTCTTTAGAAAGAGGGTGTTTTAGCAGGTACACTCACCTTAATGAGTATCCCTTCCTTGCAGTGATGGATTTCATTGTCACTCAAGGTGCACTTACTTCCAGGATATATTTCTATACCAGCACCCTACAAGTTACATTTTAAGGTATCACAATCAGTTTTTTAAAGGCAGGACTACAAGAGAAGGTTTATCACAATCACTTCTTAAAACTGAACATGGTGTAAATATAAAGTGTTTTACAGAAAGCTTATTAGATATTTCTAATCAACATTTCCATTTGTTCCATTTCCAGAAAGTTGTCTATCATTTATCACTTTCAAAAACCATACACAGAAACACACACAAAACACTGGCTAAGATTATCAACACCTGATTACTGTCCCACTCCCTTTCATTCTGGACAAGTCAGTTTTCTGATTCTGCCAAAGAAAAAGAACAAATTATTCAACAATTTTGCACTTATTTAACGTGAACATCCTCTCTGAGATAGTCAATTAGTTGGAGAACAGTATGAGTCTAGTAAAATATTGTAATGTAAGGTTAGAAAAAAGACCCGATATTTTTAAAAACACATCAGTTTTAAAATATCCCAATGTAACTTAAAAATCACTTCTATGAGCTAAACAATTAATGGACTCCACTACTACACACATTAAAATTAGCAGCTAATTCAAGAGTCTCATTTATACAAAGTAACCAGAAAGATCCATGCATGGCCCAGTTCTTTCACACTGTCCCTTGGGACCACATGGTACCAATTAAGAAGTTAATAGTAACAGGAAGAATTTATTTCCTGAAGTTATACTAAGCACTTTGGGAAGTAAAAATCATTTATTCAAACCTCTTCTATAGTTATTTAAGAAATAATTTTTTGGAATAATTTCATACACAATATCAGACATGAAGAAGTGTTGCTATTAACCATTTATAATGCATCTATTGCATGTATATTGAGTTATTTTTCTAAGAGTAATATATGCCAAGAGAAAACATTTATTATTAATTCCTCCTTTGGAGATACAAGAACATATATGCCCACATGGCCCACTTCACACCAGTCTAATTCTCTAGTAGGTAAAAGATCTGCAAATTGGGCTTTCTTCCCCAAACTTGAGGATGAAGAAGTTGGCAATCCATTAACACCAGACTCAGACCAGAAAAGCCCCCTGAAAAGCTTGCTCTCTCCAGCCAAAGGACCAGGCAGCCTAGACAGCAGAAAACTTTCAGACAGTTAAAGCAATATGCCAGCCAAACAGCACAGGTAAAAACAGTGGCCCAGCCCCATGCATGCTGGCAAATGCCAAGAGGAGAGAATAGACTTCCACCTTCTCAAAGCTGGTGCCTGCTGGCACCCCAACTCTCCCAATGTTTGGTGTCAGAGAAGGCCAAGCAAGAAGCCAGGATTTGCATCCCACCAGCCAGTAACAAGGCCCTACCAGCATCAGTGGAGACTACACACTGCCATCCAACAGTAACAAAGTGCCGCTCCCCCTCCCCACTAGAGTGATATCAGAGCACACCATGTAGAAAGTCTGGACTTCCACCATTGCCCAGTGATAACAAGGTTACTGCTGTGGGGCACAGTGTCAGCGGACACCATGTGAGAAACCAGAATTTCCACCCCCTCCCAGCAGTATCAGCTCCCGCATTCAAACTGGGTATCAGTGAGGCTAAATGGAGAACCTGGACTTACACGTTCCTCCACCTGGCAGTAACAAGGCA
The DNA here is from genome assembly GCF_022355385.1 of Mustela nigripes. NCBI lineage: Eukaryota > Metazoa > Chordata > Mammalia > Carnivora > Mustelidae > Mustela > Mustela nigripes. The sequence continues at coordinate 24,107,051 of NC_081573.1, forward strand.
CTAACCTCCACTCCACCCCTTCCTATAGTGTCCAAAGCTAAAACAGAAGATCCAGGTTCTCATAATACAGTATAAGATGTCCAGGTTTCAACTAAAAATCACTTGCCATACCAAAAGTTAAGAAGATGTCAAACTGAGTAAGATGGTCAATAGATGCCAAAACCAAGATGTCCAGAGATGTTAGAATCAGCTGACAATGATTTTAAAGCAGCCATGCTAAAAAATGCTTAATGAGCAATTATGAACATACTTAAAACAAATGAAAAATGAAAGGCACATACAGAAATAGAAAGCCTCAGGGACGCCTGGGTGCCTCAGTTGGTTAAGCAGCTGCCTTCGGCTCAGGTCATGATCCCAGCATCTTGGGATCGAGTCCCACATCGGGCTCCTTGCTCGGCAGGGAGCCTACTTCTCCCTCTGCCTCTGCCTGCCATTCTGTCTGCCTGTGCTTGCTCTCTCCCCGCCTCTCTCTCTGATAAATAAATAAAATCTTAAAAACAAACAAACAAAAAAAAACTAACCTTTAAAAAAAAAAAAAAGAAAAGAAATAGAAAGCCTCATCAAATAAACAGAAGATATAAAGGACCAAATGGAAATTTCCAGAACTCAAAAATAACTGAAATTAAAAGCTCCACGGATGGGAGCTTCCCTGGCAGAAAGGAAAAGACAGAGCAAAGAATCAGTGAACTGGGAAGATAGAACAACAGAAATTACCCAATCTGAACAACAGAGAGAAAATGCACGGAAAAGGAAAAGTGAATAGAGCCTTAGGGACCTGTGGGACCATAACAAACTACCAATATCAAGAATGAATTGAGATAGCAGCACTGACCCTGCAGAAATCAAAAGATTAAAGGAATACTACAAACAACTCGAAATATGTTAATTTGACAACTTAACGGAAGAGCTGTCACCTGCCTCCCCAGGCTGGTGTGAGGCCTAATGGGCTGGGTGGGAGGTGGTACATATAATACCTGTTACACCAGCAGCCACTGCCGCCACTGCCACCAAACAGGAAAGCCCTTCACCCACTGACCTGATGCCCACTCATAGGAGCCCTGTAACCCATGAACATATCTGTTACTTTGCCTCATACAAAATAGGTCATTTTAACAGCCCTCTAACTACTAAGGAAACTGAATTCATAATTTTAAAACTGCAATAAAGAAATCTTCAGGTCCACGGGACGCCTGGGTGGCTCAGTTGGTTAAGCAGCTGCCTTCGGCTCAGGTCATGATCCCAGCGTCCTGGGATCGAGTCCCACATCCGGCTCCTTGCTCCGCAGGGAGCCTGCTTCTCCCTCTGACTCTGCCTTCCACTCTGTCTGCCTGTGCTCGATCTCGCTCGCTCTCTCTGACAAATAAATAAATAAAATCTTTAAAAAA